>NC_083580.1:8448072-8748072 GCF_027579695.1 Neoarius graeffei
AATCTCTGAATAAGTAATTTGTCTACAGATCACATTCACGCAGCCAGAAAGGGCTGACAGCAGTGACAGCAGTGAGACTTACTGATTGATCTCGTTTTACCCCTTAAATATTAAAATCCAGACAGAGACTGTGTTCAGAACTTATAAGGCTTATTGTTATAATTATTAGACTTCCTGGACATGTATTTTAACATCACTACTGCTATGTGAATGCCAGGTTTTTACCGGTGTGTGGGCACATCAGGTCTCTCTCGCGCGTGTGGTGGATTTCCTATCATGCGATTTATCTACAGGACAGTTCAGCCTGAGTGACGCGGGTCTCTAGAGGAGCCAGTCATAAAAAAAGAAGAAGAAGAAAAAAAGGAAGGACCGTATACAGCAAGATAAGAGCGTTTTATAGGGTTCTATACAATGATGAGAGGTTTTCAGTATGGCAGAAATATCAGCAATACTAGAAGACATTTTCAAAATTAACCCAAGTTATCATAGGTACAATCTCAGCAGTGAAGAGTTATGGATTCAAAATATTATTTACATATTAATCTTCAGTAAAAAGTGAATTTTCCAACCATTCATTAAAAAAGGTATTTACTTCTCATCTCATTATCTCTAGCCGCTTTATCCTGTTCTACAGGGTCGCAGGCAAGCTGGAGCCTATCCCAGCTGACTACGGGCGAAAGGCGGGGTACACCCTGGACAAGTCGCCAGGTCATCACAGGGCTGACACATAGACACAGACAACCATTCACACTCACATTCACACCTACGGTCAATTTAGAGTCACCAGTTAACCTAACCTGCATGTCTTTGGACTGTGGGGGAAACCGGAGCACCCGGAGGAAACCCACGCGGACACGGGGAGAACATGCAAACTCCGCACAGAAAGGCCCTCGCCGGCCACGGGGCTCGAACCCGGACCTTCTTGCTGTGAGGCGACAGCGCTAACCACTACACCACCGTGCCGCCCGGTATTTACTTAATATATTTAAATATAATAAAATAATTTAATAAGGGTTTCAGGGAGGAAAACAAGTGGGACAGTGTTACCATCCGCTCACCTATGAGACATTGGAAAGTGAACACACACAACACTTGTTCGAGAAAACACGGGAAAACCTTTTACAAGGCAGTTTGGAAATGGCCAGAGTAAAGCAAGCTAACAACTGAGGTTAATGATTTATCCAGTGCGTAGCTGTTAATTCTTATACAGAATATGCACAGATCTAGTGACGGTGGAAGTAAGACGAAACTATCAGGGATATCAACATTTACCTCGGATAAGTTAGTAAAAGAAGGCACAATAAGATTGAAGTTATGACTGTAATCACACTTTGTTAGCTGTGCATGGCTATTATGCATATTATATAACTTAAATATACATAATGTGAATTAAAATGAGATGAAAAATAGTTAGGAACAGCAACATTTACCTCAGAAGTGTTGATAAATTACTCAAAAAAGGAACCAACATTACACTAATTACATTTAGCATAACTGTACATAATAACTATATGTTTATTATGCAGATTAAATAAAGAAATGTCAATGAAAATGACACGGTTTAATCAGGAATATCAACATTTACCTCAGAAATGTTGATAAATTAATAGGAAAAGGAATAGTATTGTTTAAATTACACTGTAATTCCATTTAGCATAGCTGTACGTAGCTGTACGACAAAGGACGTCAGGACGTTTTTCAGGAATATCAATGTTTACCTCAGGTGATTTGGTAAATTGCTAAGAAAAGTTAGCATAGCTGTACAGGGCAATTAGGTTTATTTTACAGGCAATATAAATATAGAATGGCAATGAAAATTAGATATGGTGATTGGGAATATCAATATTTTCCTCAGATGTGTTGATAAATTAGTAAGAAAAGGCGTAGTGTTGCTAAAATTACACTCATCACTCTTAGCGTAACTACACCACAATCATGTCTCTTATTCAACTTAAATATCAAATGTCAATTAATTGAGACAGTTTAATCAGGAATATCAACATTTACCTCAGATGTGTAGCTGGATTACTAAGAAAACGAATAGTATTGTTAATTACACTTGGCATAACTGTACGTAGCTGTACGGCAAAGAAAATCAGGACGTTTTCAGGAATATCAACATTTAACTCAGATGATTTGGTAAATTGCTAAGAAAAGTTAGCATAGCTGTACAGGGCAATCAGGTTTATTTTACAGGCAATATGAATATAGAATGGCAATGAAAATTAGATACGTTTATTAGGAATATCAATATTTTCCTCAGATGTGTTGATAAATTAGTAAAAAAGGCATAGTGTTGCTAAAGTTACACTAATCACTTAGCATAACTACATAGTAATTATATGTATTATTCAGCATCAAATGTCAATTAAATGAGAGTTTAATCAGGAATATCGACATTTACTGTACCTCAGATGTGTTAAGTTACTATGAAAAGGAATAGTATTTGTCAAAATTACACCTGTAATTCCACTTAGCATAAATGTACATAGCTATGTTTATTGTCCAGACAATATGAACCTAGAATGGCAATGACACATTTGTCAGAATTATCAACATTTTCCACAGACGTGTTAATTTATTTAAAAAGTATAGTTAGACTAAAATTAAACCGTAATTCATTTAGCATAGCTGTACATCATTTATTACTTGCAATATCCAGATTTAATAAACCTAAACTGGTGGTGATAAATGAGAAATTAGTTAGAAAAGGAATAGAAATGTGACTAAAATTAAACTATTTACATTTAGCATAGCTGTACGGCAAAGAAAATCAGGAAGTTGATCCGGAATTTCAACATTTTCCTCAGATGTGCTGATGAATTGCGAAGAAAAGTTAGCATAGCTGTACATCGCTATTAGGCTTATTTTACAGGCAATATAAATATAGAATGGTAATGAAAATCGAATCGGGAATACGACCATTTTCCTCAGGTATGTCATTAAATTAGTCAGAAAAGACGTACCGTAGTATTGCTAAAATTACACTGTAATTACACTTAGCATAACAGTGTATAGCTATTATTTTTATTATACATGCAGTATAAACATAGAATGGTCATGAAAATGAGAAATCTATTGGGAATACTAATAATTCTCAATTCAATGTATGTAAAAACGTACAGAGTTACTGGGCCTGTAGCTGGGTGTTGTATAATGCCAAGCAGTTTTGGGCAAGTTTTCCAGCTTTAGCTGCAATCGTGATTAATATCCACGTATAGGGAGGGGTGTGTGTGTGAAGGACGTTAACGGGCTGGAGCATCAGCCATGCTAATGAAGTTTCCTGCTGTAATGTAATTAATTAGAGAAGTTCTCCACCCAGATGAAACCCCACGTAATTGACTGGAATCAAATGCACGAGACATTTCTCACAGGAGGACACACATCGTCAATCTTCGCATCCAAACAGACACGGGAGCATTTCTCTCAATTCCCCATCTTTTTCTTATTCTGTATATTTCTCAAGTTGGAAAAGCATCTCTCATGCCTTTGTGAGGTGGCTCCATTCCTGGCCAATATTTAGTTTGATTGCATTGTTTCTTCCTGGATGAAATTAACTCGCGTTGTCCGTCCCAGCTGCAGCCTGCTAGTGTTTGCTCTTAGCTTATTCAGTCAGTGGTGACAGATGGACGTCTGAAGGCTTATAGGAACTGCATCTGTGTAAGTCCAGCCATACTGCAGATGAGCTCCAGTCACACCCCGCCATCCCATAATTCCCCTATTGGCCCCAGAGGGAGGAAGAGGAAGTATCTTTATTTCCCACAGCCAACAGTGACTCTAGCCTATTTCTCTACGAAATTGCTTTTTTTTTTCTGTCTATGATGGAACGTGTAAGAGGGGAAGATATGGTGATGTAGGTGAGAGGAATACAGAAATGATGTTTTCATCGGAAGTCTCTGAACAGACGAGCCTTTAAATAGAGTAGCATATGACTCTTTAAATGCTCAGGAATATAATGAGATCAGTCGGAGGAGATAGGATGGCTTCCACCACTTCAGCAATCGCTTCCTTTCTCGGCTTGCACGTCTCATCTCATCTCATTATCTGTAGCCGCTTTATCCTGTTCTACAGGGTCGCAGGCGAGCTGGAGCCTATCCCAGCTGACTACGGGCGAAAGGCGGGGTACACCCTGGACAAGTCGCCAGGTCATCACAGGGCTGACACATAGACACAGACAACCATTCACACACTCATTCACACCTACGGTCAATTTAGAGTCACCAGTTAACCTAACCTGCATGTCTTTGGACTGTGGGGGAAACCGGAGCACCCGGAGGAAACCCACGTGGACACGGGGAGAACATGCAAACTCCGCACAGAAAGGCCCTCGCCGGCCCCGGGGCTCGAACCCAGGACCTTCTTGCTGTGAGGCGACAGCGCTAACCACTACACCACCGTGCCGCCCCGGCTTGCACGTACGGGAGAAAAATGATTATAACAGAGAATAACACGCTCTGGAGGACTACGACTACTAAATAATAATAATAATAATAATAATAATCCTTTCATGCATAAATTATTTATAAGCCTATCCAGCTTCTGTAGCTGTTTTTTATTACTTGAAATTGCATGATGTATGAATTTTGCCCTCCTCTAAATATCACTTGTATTAAACAGTAAGGATTGTCCGTATGTAGGAAGACCATGAATTAAAAAAAAAAAAAAAAAAGGAGGGGGGGAGGAAACCTTAATGTTTTTGGAAACAAATTTTGATAACGTTCATACATTTTTTTTTTTAACAAAATATAGGAAAAATATTTTTGATGTACAAAATTTACACAGAAACATTGGGTTTTAGTAAAATCCAAGTCATTCAGTGGAGTCAGATATACAAATTTTTTTTTTCCCCCCCAATTTTTTTTATTTGTACAAGGATTAGTAAAGATATACTGGATTCATTGTGCACTGATAACGATCTCGAGAAAACAGAAGTCGGGATAATGATATCGATTAAAATGATGCCCTCAAGTAATTTGGAGGTGGTTTACATTTTTAAAATATTTTTAAAAAATGTATGATTGGCTGCCCATAAGTGTGAACAGTATGCATGAGAGCAACAACAGCAATAATCTCATCTCATCTCATTATCTCTAGCCGCTTTATCCTGTTCTACAGGGTCGCAGGCGAGCTGGAGCCTATCCCAGCTGACTACGGGCGAAAGGCGGGGTACACCCTGGACAAGTCGCCAGTTCATCACAGGGCTGACACATAGACACAGACAACCATTCACACTCACATTCACACCTACGGTCGATTTAGAGTCACCAGTTAACCTAACCTGCATGTCTTTGGACTGTGGGGGAAACCGGAGCACCTGGAGGAAACCCACGCGGACACGGGGAGAACATGCAAATTCCACACAGAAAGGCCCTCGCCGGCCACGAGGCTCGAACCCGGACCTTCTTGTTGTGAGGCGACAGCGCTAACCACTACACCACTGTGCCGCCCGACAGCAATAATAATAGTTATTAAAATGCAATATAGGAATAACGGATAATATTAAAATGCAAAGAGTGGCAAAAGCTTTGGTAAAACGATAAGATAAAATATGATGCCAATCATTGTATCGATCAATTTACGTTTTCTGCAAATATTATACATAATTTGGTGAACTCCCTTGCCACCCCGTGTCAAAAATGCAACACAGCTGGAGCAGTAATTAAATTCTAATTAGGATAAGTAAGTAGTTAGAGAGAGTAAATTAGGGCTGAGTGTTCCTAGGATTATACTGTAGGCTACTAATCGTACCCATGGTATTGTTACTGATTTGGTTCTCGTCGACAAAATGGCACATATAGAAATCAAAAGTCACTATATGTTCGACAGTACAACCCTCCTAATTCCAAAAAAGTTGGGATGCTGTGTGAACTGGAAATAAAAACAGAACACAAGGCAAGGCAAGGAAACCCTGTATTTCATTGAAAATAGTACAAAGACAACATATCAAATGATGAAATTGAGAAATTTTATTGTTTTTTCAAAAATATATGCTCAGTTTGAATTTGATGTCAGCAACATGTTTCAAAAAAGTTGGGACAGGGGCATGTTTACTACTGTGTCGCTTTTAACAACACTCTGTAAATGTTTGGGAACTGAGGAGACCAATATTGCTGTAGTTCTGAAAGAAAAATGTTGTCCCATTCTTGCCTGATATACAATTTCAGTTGCTCAACAGTTCGGGGTCTCCTTTGTCATATTTTGCTCTTCGTAATGCACCGAATGTTTTAAATAAGAGACAGGTCTGGACTGCAGGCAGGCCAGTTTAGCACCTGGACTCTTTTACTATGGAGCCATGCAGTTTTAATATGTGCAGAAAGCAGTTTGGCATTGTCTTGCTGAAAGAAGGAAGGCCTTCCCTGAAAAAGATTTTGTCTGGATGGCAGCATAGTGCTCTGAAATGTGTTTATATCATTCAGCATTAATGATGCCTTTCCAGATGTATAAGCTACCCATGTCATGTGCACTAATGCACCCTCATACCCTCACAGATGCTGGCTTTTGAACTGCACACTGATAACAAGCCGGATGGTCCCTCTCCTCTTTAGCCTGGAGGACGTGGTGTCCATGATTTCTAAAAAGAATTTCTACTTTTGATTCATCAGACCTTAGGACAATTTTCCACTTCTCTTCAGTCCATCGTAAAAGAGCTCGGGCTCAGAGAAGGTGGTGGTATTTCTGGATATTGTTTATATCTGGTTTTAACTTGCATTTGTGGATGCAGTAATGAACTGATGGTTTTCTGAAGTATTCCTGAGCCCATACAGTGATTTCCACTACAGACACGTGTCTGCTTTTAATGCAGTGGCTCCTGAGGGGCTGAAGATCACAGGCATCCAGTGTCAGTTTTCAGCCTTGTTTCTTGCATACAGAGATTTCTCTAGATTCTCTGAATCTTTTCATGATATTATGTGCCATAGATGATGTGATCCCCAAATTCTTTGCAATTTTACATTGGGGAACGTTATTCTTAAATTGTTGCACTGTTTGCTCACACAGTCTTTCACAGAGCAGTGAACCCCTCCCCATCTTTACTTCTGAGAGACTCTGCCTTTCTGGGATGCTCTTTTTATACCCAATCATGTTATTGACCTGTTGCCAAGTAACCAAATTCAGGGTTTTTTTTAGCATTACACAACTTTTTTAGTCTTTTGTTGCCCCGTCCCAACATTTTTTGAAACGTGTTGCTGACATCAAATTCAAAATGAACAAATATTTTTCAAAAAACAATAAAATTCCTCATTTTCAACATTTGATATGTTGTCTTTGTACTATTTTCAATGAAATATAGGATTTCCATGATTTGCAAATCTTCACATTCTGTTTTTACACAGTGTCCCAGCTTTTTTGGATTTAGGGTTGTAGATGTATCTAATCATTTCCCTGTTATCAGCCTGGAAAAAAAAACCTGCCAGATTTGTAAAACATGTAAACCAAACCACACGAAGGACTGAGGGTGTAATATTGAATTTCATACTGTGCATTTTTGAGGATTTTTATTCTGCTTGGTTTGCAAGTGTTGAGATGATTTGCTTGCATTGCTGCGGTTTCCGGAAGGCATCCCTAGTGTTAATGTCCGGATGTTTACAGCAATTCCGAGTAAACACACCAAATTGTTTGGATTCCCTGTTCATCGTTCTCATCAGGCCTGCGGATGTAAACTGATAACTGTACATCCAGTCATCTTGAACGAAATAAAACAGAGCAGAAACCAGAGATGTGATCTGATTGTGCAGATTTCTGTTTTGTCTGTGTTCTGATTGCCCAGTCAGCAGAAGAATCTGGTGGAGTAAGGCAATGCAGAAGAATTTAGGGAGGCCCAGACATTCAGGAAAGTCATCTTAATACAGGGTAAGCTGTTGTCTGAATGTCGCCTCTTCTGGCTGACATGATGAGAAGGACAGGATAGAAAACTGCAAGTCATGCTCCAGACATTGTATAATCTCCTCCTATAAGTACGTAACTGTACATGCAAGCAAAGTGAACATCATTCAACCAACGCGACAGTGAAACGCAGTGGCCGTCTCCTCAGGGCTTTTGGCCCCTGCTGTCCAAGGTGAACATGACTGCCCAGAGAGGTGGTGTCGCCATTAGATCTCCTCAGAGAAAGGCTAGCCAATCTACCCTGACAAGTTCACCTCCGTCATCGGACTGTAAGCAGGATCAGCACATTGGTTGACCCACTGCTGTCACTCAGTGCATCAGAAAGACCATTGTTCTTATTGTCAAGTCCATTTTAGTCTGCTGTTTTAAAGCAGTGAGAAAGGCTACTTGGTATAAGGTCAACTAGAGTCACTCCTAATCGAGTCCTGCAAGCCAGACTTCCAGCAGTAGCAAGAAAGGCTTGCAGTTTGTCACACTCAACATGGCCATGCATTCCTACATTCAAAGGAAGGGACCATTTGATTGACATTGCAAACGATTCGCCACACAAATGATTGTTGGCTTTCTTGATATATGGAGAGCACCAGTTGTGAAAATGTGCAAATCTGGAAATTTGATGTTACAAATGCCAAGGATATATAGACTTGGGATGATGAAGGAAAAAGCAACAAAGTGTCATAGTAAGGCCACAAGAAGTCACCAGAACATCTTCACTGTGCTTTGGCAAAGATTCCATGAATCTCAGGAACAGTTTTAGAGGAATGAACACTGTTCTGGTGTTTTGATGATGTCTAACATGTAGGTTCGAACAAAATCCACCATAGGTGTCAACTGTGCTGAGATCTGCTGTGTGAATATCATATCATGTGATTGACAGATCTTGTGTCCTATGGATGGGGATGAAGTGATGATCCTGGAAAAGACAACACCTATTAGGGTAAAAACATTTCAATCATAGGATAAAAGCATGCCAGCAAAATGCTTCTAATAGCTTCATGGAAACACAGCCGTTCCCTTTAATTCGTCACCCGTCGGTATATTGGTGAACCTCGCCAAGTGGTTCGACAATGCATTAAAAGATTATTACTCTCACTGATGAAACCAATGGAAGAAGCATGTACACATGTAAATGCCTGTAACCTGTAGTATTGTGGTACTTCTAGCAAGCAAAGCGTATAATATAGATCAGATGATCCATGGATGGAGCTTCTGAGATTGGGACTACTCATCTAATGAGTTGTGCTGCACCAGATATGCAGACTGTAACCTGGAGTGCAAATGTCAAATATTTCGACAAACGTAAAACAATCTACTGGGCGGCACGGTGGTACAGTGGTTCTCAATGTTGCCTCATAACGAGAAGGTTCCGGGTTCAAACCTCTCGGCTGATGGGGGCCTTTCTGTATGGAGTTTGCATGTTCTCCCTGTGGGTTTCGTCCAGGTGTTCCGGTTTCCTCCCACAGTTCAAAGACATGCTGATTAGGTGAAATACTCAGCCAGTGCATACTTGGTGCCGGTCCCAAGCCTGGATAGATTGGGAAGGGTTGTGTCAGGAAGGGCATCCGGTGTAAAACCTATGCCAAATCAAATGCGCGGAACAGATACGCTGTGGCGACCCCTAACGAGAGCAGCCGAAAGAAGCAGTAGTAGTAAAACAATCTACTGACATCTCGCTGCAACTTTCTTGAACTTTCCTCTTGAAGTTTATACTGTTGCAACCCTCAGGAGGTCAAATCGCATGGCAGCAAAGAGCAAAAGCAGCCTTCAGACAATTGCTTTGATTTGTTTAGCCATGCTGTGATTCAGACACATAGCCCTTGTCTCCAGCAATCCCAGAATCCCTCTTCAGGGGTAGGCAGCATGTCCGTGAGGACCAACTCATTTCCTGCCTTCACCTCCAGCTGAAAGGCCAAGCCACTGAATGGGATAAAGAGACCAGATGTAGCCCAGAGCTATTTTAGCCACAGTAAAGGGGCTTAATTGTCTTTTAGCCACCAGACGTTGATGATGATTGTGTGCATTTCCTGCCTACATGATGTGTAGTCAAATGCATTCATGAAAGGAAAAAATAGATGCACATAAATAGTCTATTTCATATAAAACCTGGAAGGAAGGTTTTCCAAAATCTGTTCTCCAAAAAAAGAGATTTTTTTTGGGGATCTGTGCTTTCCCATTACCACCCAACACAAAATATATTTCTGACCATCATGTCAGCATTGGCCATTCTTTTTTTTTTTTGCGCATCAATTTCCTGTTCCAGGGAATGAAGCAATGCCAAGATTGCAATGTGGACATATCAGCTGCTGTCAGTCGCCCCCAACAAATCCATCATTGCTACACACCTGATCACGGCCAACTCGCCCCACCCCGCCTCGAAAGCCACGGTGAGATGATCAGCCTGAATTTGTACAACAAAGAGAATTGTGCCAAGCTTGAGTAATCAGTAGCCTTTGGAAATGACTCGTACTCACTTCTGCATACTGTTTCAGTGCTGTTTTATATCAGAGATCAACTAGCATAACTGTTAATGCAAATGGGAATGAAAGATAGACGGGAAGACTCGGTGTACTCCAAACTATTTATAAACGTGCTAAATGAGTGGGAGATTTATGGACAGAATAATCTGACAGTGGATGCTTGCATTTATGGCACACTGCCATGCAGCAGACACACAGCTCACTGCCTCCAGTGCATTGGGAGGCAAAGAAATACTTGCAGGTCAGAGCCATTACTATGCGGCCGCCCCCTCCCCCTCCCTCGTTTTGCCTGAGCTGTTTGATCACTTTGATTTGTTCAAATAGAATAACTCTCCCTGTGTTTACGGTGCAGCTCCACAGGTGGCTCCACTCAGTGTACTTTTCATTTATTTTTAATGGAGGCCTGCCAAGGCGGCGGCCACAAAACACTGCCGCCGTACCCGAGTTTGGGGCCAAGAACCTCGGGGGAAAGGCTAAATGGTGGAGGAAGTTAGAAATCCACAAGTCCTTGCCTGATAATATAGCATAGTTAGTATGGCCTCTTGCTATTATAGGAGGTAATGAGTCTCTGGAGGAACGCAGGTGGTTAAAACCAAAGCCTGCTGGATAGTGCATGGGATCATGAGTGGTGCTGGATGTACACCATGTACACATTCGCGGGTTTCTGTTGTATAAACCAATGCCTTGGTCTGCATTACAAATTCCCAAATACATTCAACATCCTACACTTTCAGCCCCAACACACACCAATATTGAACCTTGAGGATTAGCAGTTAATTTGAAGGTGAAATTAGAGTCAGGTGTTTTCAATCAGTGGGATGACAATCAGGTGTGAGTGGGCACCCTGTTTTATTTAAAGAACAGGGATCTATCAAAGTCTGATCTTCACAACACGTGTTTGTGGAAGTGTATCATGACACAAACAAAGGAAATTTCTGAGGACCTCAGAAAAAGTTGTTGATGCTCATCAGGCTGGAAAAGGTAACAAAACCATCTCTAAAGAGTTTGGACTCCACCAATCCACAGTCAGACAGATTGTGTACAAATGGAGGAAATTCAAGACCATTGTTACCCTCTCCAGGAGTGGTCGACCAACAAAGATCACTCCAAGAGCAAGGCGTGTAATAGTCGGTGAGGTCACAAAGGACCCCAGGGTAACTTCTAAGCAACTGAAGGCCTCTCTCACATTGGCTAATGTTAATGTTCATGAGTCCACCATTATGAGAACACTGAACAACAATGATGTGCATGGCAGGGTTGCAAGGAGAAAGCCACTGCTCTCCAAAAAGAACATTGCTGCTCGTCTGCAGTTTGCTAAAGATCACGTGGACAAGCCAGAAGGCTACTGGAAAAATGTTTTGTGGACGGATGAGACCAAAATAGAACTTTTTGGTTTAAATGAGAAGCGTTATGTTTGGAGAAAGGAAAACACTGCATTCCAGCATAAGAACCTTATCCCATCTGTGAAACATGGTGGTGGTAGTATCATGGTTTGGGCCTGTTTTGCTGCATCTGGGCCAGGACGGCTTGCCATCATTGATGGAACAATGAATTCTGAATTATACCAGCGAATTCTAAAGGAAAATATCAGGACATCTGTCCATGAACTGAATCTCAAGAGAAGGTGGGTCATGCAGCAAGACAACGACCCCAAGCACACAAGTCGTTCTACCAAAGAATGGTTAAAGAAGAATAAAGTTAATGTTTTGGAATGGCCAAGTCAAAGTCCTGACCTTAATCCAATGGAAATGGTGTGGAAGGACCTGAAGCGAGCAGTTCATGTGAGGAAACCCACCATCATCCCAGAGTTGAAGCTGTTCTGTACGGAGGAACGGGCTAAAATTCCTCCAAGCCGGTGTGCAGGACTGATCAACAGTTACCACAAACGTTTAGTTGCAGTTATTGCTGCACAAGGGGGTCACACCAGATACTGAAAGCAAAGGTTCACATACTTTTGCCACTCTCAGATATGTAATATTGGATCATTTTTCTCAATAAATAAATGACCAAGTATAATATTTTTGTCTCATTTGTTTAACTGGGTTCTCTTTATCTACTTTTAGGACTTGTGTGAAAATCTGATGTTGTTTTAGGTCATATTTATGCAGGCATATAGAAAATTCTATAGGGTTCACAAACTTTCAAGCACCACTGTAGTTGCTGAACTCAGCAGTCACTCACTGTTTAAAAAATGTGGATTAAGAACCTCAAAAAAGGTCTTGTACATTATGAAAAGTTATATGACAGAATGCAATGAATAGATTGCTTGACTGTCATTCAGCAGCTTCCTTTCTCTGTTTCAGCAATTTTTTTTTTGTTCGTCTTGTGTACAGTTCTTATCATTGAGTAGTTATAACATTTATGATGGAGAACATAAATGATGGAGAAAGCAAATCACGTAGTTAGGCGTCTCTGGCTGCTCTTACTTTTCCCTCAACTATACAAGTTCATTAGCTTAATTACTTTTAACGATGTTTGGAGAACTTGATGTAAATATCCATAAAATCACGTGTATGGATGTGTGAGCAGTAAATCCATTAATGTTCATTTAGAAATGAGAAAGGGAAAAGGTGCAGAAGTGTTGGTGCCAGTCACTTGGCTCATGTCTTAGCTTTACACAATTAAAAAAAAAAAAAAAGGCATATGTCTGTTTTAAATATACATTGTTGCCAAAAGTATGTGGACACCTGACCATCACACTTGTACGTGGTTCAAGACAGTTGTATAGGTCAGGGCTTTCCCCAGAATAAAATATCAGAGCCGTGCTACTGATGCGGAACCCATCCCATGGGGGGTTGAAATTGAAGACTTCAAAAGGTGCATTCTGGTGGAATCTAGGGCTGATTTAGGCACAATTCAACATTATTAAATTTGCCGTTTTTCACCTTGTCAAATATGCAAGGGGCAAAATTTCAAGGGCAGAATTAGATTTGAAAATGAAAACACTTCGTCGTCTCATCTCATCTCATCATCTCTAGCCGCTTTATCCTTCTACAGGGTCGCAGGCAAGCTGGAGCCTATCCCAGCTGACTACGGGCGAAAGGCGGGGTACACCCTGGACAAGTCGCCAGGTCATCACAGGGCTGACACATAGACACAGACAACCATTCACACACCTTCACATTCACACCTACGCTCAATTTAGAGTCACCAGTTAACCTAACCTGCATGTCTTTGGACTGTGGGGGAAACCGGAGCACCCGGAGGAAACCCACGCGGACACGGGGAGAACATGCAAACTCCACACAGAAAGGCCCTCGCCGGCCACGGTGCTCGAACCCGGACCTTCTTGCTGTGAGGCGACACCGCTAACCACTACACCACCGTGCTGCCAACACTTCGTCGTACACCTTCATTTTCCAATTCCAGGATGCCAGGAACAGAATCGAGGTCAAATCATGCAAGAGAGCCATCTAGCAAATAGCGCCTCGAGCGTGGTTTTATGTATGGTTGCGAATGGCAGTCAGTGCATGCAATGAAACCCTTTATTTTCATATCTAGGTTGAGTCCCAGGATAGTTTCGACCTATATATTACAATATGTTCCTATTTCTGTAGTTATTACTCATTTTCAGAGGGGAATAGGAGATATCTAGGTGTGGAAAGTACTCTGCATTGTTCAATTTATAGTATCGATTTTTTTTTTTTTTTTGTGCGCGCATGCGCAAGTGACAACGTGGTGCTGACGTCACACAGCATGGCGGAGCGCCGCATAATCCATGCTTTGGGGAAAGCCCTGTAGGATGTTTTTTACAGTTTCCCTTCACTTGGAACCAAAACGCCCAAACTTGTTCCATCATGACAGTGTCCCTGTGCACAAAGTGAGTTCCATGCAGACATGGCTTGAAGATAAGTTTGGAGTGGATAAATCCAAGTGTCCTGCACAGAACCCTGATCTCAACCCCAGTGAAATGAGCACAAATCCCCACAGCCACACCCCAAAATCTAGTAGAAAGCCTTCCCAGAAGAATAGAGCAGCAAAGAGGGACGAAATGAGATGTTCAACAAACATGTATGGGTGTGATCCTCCTCGTGGATCATCACCTTGTAGTAGTGGGGAGGCTTGCGTGTACCTGTGATCCCACAAGCAATGCCATTGGGAGCTTCGGCTTCTGGTAGGGCCACCCTTGGTGGCAAAGTTGTGCGGGGAGGTGCCAGATGAAGCATGATCCAGTGAAGTCCTCAATGGCAGAGCAGGCGGAGGAGATGGACTTCACTGAAACATCCATCCAACAGCTGTGTAGGTGGAGGAAGGCTGCAGCAGAACTGTATGCCTCAATCGTCTGGGATCTCCAGCCACTGGGCAGGGTTGAAGAACTGCCAAGGACCATGTGTTTGCTGGTGTGCACCGGCATCTCCAAATCGGATCAGCAGACCTCGATTGAACATCTCTGATCTGCAGTATCTGCAACAAATCCTGTAAATCAAGGATTGGGCTCCTCAGCCACCTGAGAACCCACTGACACCGAGCTGCCAACGACTAGGAGAACACCATCCTCGCTTTCGAGGGATAGCCATGACTGACCAACAGGGTGTAGTGAGGTATCCAGAAACGTTTGTGTGCATTAAAGATGAAATTGCGTTTGAAGTTTTCTGCTCTGAAGACGAGTTAAAATAACGATGAACTAATTCCTAGTGTTTCGTGTTCACTGAGCTCCTTTTATTTGACTAACTGAAGGATAAGTAATAAACTATACGAATGCATTCTGCACAGCTTGGCAGCATTAAGTGTTTGCAGTTGGCTTGTGTTGAGATTTAGCAGGTTGCTTGCTTCATGCAACATATTTGATTTCAGAATCTGTAGCGAGTGACAGGCAGGCCATGGTCCATTTATCTTTATCTGCTGTAATAACTGCCCATGTCCAGCCCAGTTCTGCTCTATCGCCTTTTAATAAAAGTGTTAATTGTCAAGTGAGCAAGTCCATTCCTTTCACAGCAGAAATAATTTTCTTTTATCTGTCCGTTTGTCCATTTTGGCAAATAAAGGACTCGGGTGAGTCTTTAAATACATAATGTTCTCTCGACTGCATCAAGGATATCAGTTTAATAAGGGAATCGGAGTTCATCATCGTTTCAGCCTTCAACTGGATCATCTGAAACGAAGGAAGAAACGACCTCATGAATTTATAAACCGTCTACGAAAGATGAACAGCGTAATAAAGTGGGCGATTCCCATCTTTTCCCGAAGTTATTATCTGAGAAATTGGTTTGTTTCTCAGAGATTAAACTTTCCATCTCTTTGAACTGGGAAGATGTGGGTCTGACCTGGAGGAGTCGGAAATTTCAAGAGAAGACGAGAAAAGATATACGTTTGAATCGGCTGAAGTAATTCTGGCTCCAAGGTGCCGATTCTGACCAAGCCGTCACAATTAATTACGTTCACCGTGTAATCTGTCCAAGTTTGCCCGTTCATTAGAGCTGCAGGCAAAGCTGCCGACCTGAGAACAAGCAAGTGGAGGGTGAAGGATGCGTAGACCCGGTGTGAAGGAACTGTCACAGGAAATTATATGAAGAGACATAAAACGAATATAAAAGTAAAGCACCACAAGGCGAAAGCTGATGGGAGGCAGATCCAAGCTACAAATGATGGAGTAGTTCAGAAGTTTTCATTTTCTCTGCGCTTGAGGTGATGATTTTTATAAAATTAGAAGCAGAAATGCATTGGTGTGGCGAAATCATTATAAAACAGTGCCGGTAGCATCGCTTCGGTTTGGAAGTTTTGCTCTTTTTTTTTCTATCGATTCCTGTAGCATTCGGTATTTTTGTGGTCCAAGGGATGCTTTGACTCATTGTTGTTGGAGTCACAGTGGCCATTTTTCTTATAATGTCCCTTGTATTTTAAGTACAATCACTTTTATTAGACAAAATGTTTTACATATAACATGTTTCAAGAGATTTGTGAAGTGTAATTATTGGTAATATTTTTACCAATATATTTTTCTAATGGGCGGCACGGTGGTGTAGTGGTTAGCGCTGTCGCCTCACAGCAAGAAAGTCCTGGTTTCGAGCCCCGGGGCTGGCGAGGGCCTTTCTGTGCGGAGTTTGCATGTTCTCCCCGTGTCCGCGTGGGTTTCCTCCGGGTTCTCCGGTTTCCCCCACAGTCCAAAGACATGCAGGTTAGGTTAACTGGTGACTCTAAATTGACCGTAGGTGTGAATGTGAGTGTGAATGGTTGTCTGTGTCTATGTGTCAGCCCTGTGATGACCTGGCGACTTGTCCAGGGTGTACCCCGCCTTTCGCCCGTAGTCAGCTGGGATAGGCTCCAGCTTGCCTGCGACCCTGTAGAAGGATAAAGCGGCTAGAGATAATGAGATGAGATGAGATATTTTTCTAATCATGTGTCTTGTGCGCTAACCTCTAGCCTGATGATTAGTCAGGATTCTTTCGAAATGCTTTGTTTAATTCTTGGAAATGGAGTCCAAGTTGGAAAATGAATAGTACTGTTTATATAAAGCATGTTTCTACAACCCCGATTCCAAAAAAGTTGGGACAAAGTACAAATTGTAAATAAAAACGGAATGCAATAATTTACAAATCTCAAAAACTGATAGTGTTCACAATAGAACATAGACAACATATCAGATGTTGAAAGTGAGACATTTTGAAATTTCATGCCAAATATTGGCTCATTTGAAATCTCATGACAGCAACACATCAAAAAAGTTGGGACAGGGGCAATAAGAGGCTGGAAAAGTTAAAGGTGCAAAAAAGGAACAGCTGGAAATTGCAACTCATTAAGTCAATTGGCAATAGGTCATTAACATGACTGGGTATAAAAAGAGCATCTTGGAGTGGCAGCGGCTCTCAGAAGTAAAGATGGGAAGAGGATCACCAATCCCCCTAATTCTGCGCCGACAAATAGTGGAGCAATATCAGAAAGGAGTTCGACAGTGTAAAATTGCAAAGAGTTTGAACATATCATCATCTACAGTGCATAATATCAAAAGATTCAGAGAATCTGGAAGAATCTGTGTAAGTAAGGGTCAAGGCCGGAAAACCATACTGGGTGCCCGTGATCTTCGGGCCCTTAAGGCCTCTGCATGCTCTTGCGACAAGGCTTTCGCAGATAGCTTTTCGCAGACAGTTGTAATTTATCGTTGAGCGGGGAGTAATAGGCGTGCGCGATGTTATTCACTGCCACAACGCAAAGGGGCGTGAAGTCGCGAAATCGCTAGGAGTAGTTGGTGGGTGTGGTTAGTGGAGTGATTATTCTCCGGTTACTTATAATGACTAGAACTGGAGTCGTATAGATGTACGTACTTCCTCACTTCCTCGATCAACTGCTCTTCGTGCTGCTCCATCTTCGCTCGTGTTTTTAAAAATGGCGGTCGTGAAAACAAACCAAACCGGGAAAGTAGGGAAGCGGAAGTGCGTGTATAGCGGATGTAGAGTGGACCAATCAGAGCCCTCTTGTCTGCGAGGCTGTCTGCGGTGGTCACAATTTTTGGGAGGTGCGCGCAGAGCGTCTGCGAAGGTGGGGGGGGGGGGGCTACGCAGACGCTGTCTGCGACGCTATCTGCGAGGACTGGGTTGTCGGCATAAATTGGCCTTTAGACGGCACTGCATCACATACAGGCATGCTTCTGTATTGGAAATCACAAAATGGGCTCAGGAAAATTTCCAGAGAACATTATCTGTGAACACAATTCACCGTGCCATCCGCCGTTGCCAGCTAAAACTCAATAGTTCAAAGAAGAAGCCGTATCTAAACATGATCCAGAAGCGCAGACGTCTTCTCTGGGCCAAGGCTCATTTAAAATGGACTGTGGCAAAGTGGAAAACTGTTCTGTGGTCAGACGAATCAAAATTTGAAGTTCTTTATGGAAATCAGGGACGCCGTGTCATTCGGACTAAAGAGGAGAAGGACGACCCAAGTTGTTATCAGCGCTCAGTTCAGAAGCCTGCATCTCTGATGGTATGGGGTTGCATTAGTGCGTGTGGCATGGGCAGCTTACACATCTGGAAAGACACCATCAATGCTGAAAGGTATATCCAGGTTCTAGAGCAACATATGCTCCCATCCAGACGACGTCTCTTTCAGGGAAGACCTTGCATTTTCCAACATGACAATGCCAAACCACATACTGCATCAATTACAGCATCATGGCTGCGTAGAAGAAGGGTCCGGGTACTGAACTGGCCAGCCTGCAGTCCAGATCTTTCACCCATAGAAAACATTTGGCACATCATAAAACGGAAGATACAACAAAAAAGACCTGAGACAGTTGAGCAACTAGAATCCTACATTAGACAAGAATGGGTTAACATTCCTATCCCTAAACTTGAGCAACTTGTCTCCTCAGTCCCCAGACGTTTACAGACTGTTGTAAAGAGAAAAGGGGATGTCTCACAGTGGTAAACATGGCCTTGCCCCAACTTTTTTGAGATGTGTTGTTGTCATGAAATTTAAAATCACCTAATTTTTCTCTTTAAATGATACATTTTCTCAGTTTAAACATTTGATATGTCATCTATGTTCTTTTCTGAATAAAATATGGAATTTTGAAACTTCCACATCATTGCATTCTGTTTTTATTTACAATTTGTACTTTGTCCCAACTTTTTTGGAATCGGGGTTGTACTTTTAGGACTTGTTTGAAAATTTGATGATGTTTTAGGTCATATTTATGCAGAAATATAGAAAATTCTAAAGGGTTTTCCAAGCTTGAGTAATCAGTAAAGGGTGTGCCAAGCTCGAGTAATCAGTAGCCTTTGGAAATGACTCATACTCACTTCTGCATACTGTTTCAGTGCTGTTTTATATCAGAGATCAACTAGCGTAACTGTTCATGCTAATGGGAATGAAAGATAGACGGGAAGACTCAATGTACATCAAACTATTTATAAACGTGCTAAATGAGTGGGAGATTTATGGACAGAATAATCTGACAGTGGATGCTTGCATTTATGGTACACTGCCGTGCAG
Organism: Neoarius graeffei; assembly: GCF_027579695.1. Lineage (NCBI taxonomy): Eukaryota > Metazoa > Chordata > Actinopteri > Siluriformes > Ariidae > Neoarius > Neoarius graeffei. Next base: position 8,467,356 of record NC_083580.1, read on the forward strand.
CAGACACACAGCTCACTGCCTCCAGTGCATTGGGAGGCAAAGAAATACTTGCAGGTCAGAGCCATTACTATGCGGCCGCCCCCTCCCCCTCCCTCGTTTTGCCCGAGCTGTTTGATCACTTTGATTTGTTCAAATAGAATAACTCTCCCTGTTCTGTACGGAGGAACGGGCTAAAATTCCCCCAAGCCGGTGTGCAGGACTGATCAACAGTTACCGCAAACGTTTAGTTGCAGTTATTGTTGCACAAGGGGGTCACGCCAGATACTGAAAGCAAAGGTTCACATACTTTTGCCACTCATAGATATGTAATATTGGATCATTTCCCTCAATGACTAAGTAAAACATTTTTGTCTCATTTGTTTAACTGGGTTCTCTTTATCTACTTTTAGGACTTGTGTGAAAATCTGATGATGTTTTAGGTCACATTTATGCAGAAATATAGAAAATTCTAAAGGATTCACAAACTTTCAAGCACCACTGTATATACACATTCCTTTCGGGTGTTCAACGCGTCTTTCCCTTTCAAAATTCTCTCAATCTTCCGTATTTAACGACGCAAGCCTGGCGGCCATGTTTTGTTTACAAATTGTCCCTGTCGCTCGCTAGCGTGGAACTTTTACATCTCTGACGTGTGACGTCATGTTGTCTTGACAACCATGCGATATCGTAAACCATATTCAACGCTCATTCTCCATTGGGTAGAGTGATATAGGATAAGCGATATGCTAACAATATTGCATGCTATCGAACCAAATGAATGAAACCCGCTAGAAGGGAATAGAACACGTTTTTATTCCATCGAAAAAGCAGCCTGTATGTATAATAATACGATGCAGTATATGCAACATGTAGTATACAAATGCAATTAATCTTTTTTTTTTAAAGATATTTTTTTGGGCTTTTTGCACCTTTATTGGATAGGACAGTGTAGAGACAGGAAATGAGCAGGAGAGAGAGACGGGGAGGGATCGGGAAATGACCTCGGGCCGGAATTGAATCCGGGTCCCCGGATTTATGGTATGGCGCCTTATCCACCTGAGCCACAACGCCCCCATGCAATTAATCATTTAATGGACCGCAAATATAAAAATTATGAAATTTTGACACTGAACACAGCTTCCAGAGTTTTAAATTTTTTATAAAAAAAAAAACCCTGAATGTCCAAAATAACATTGACGATATCGCCTTATTAATCAGTTCCTCGGTATTTTGATGGACGTAAGAGAGTCCACATGAGTAAACGTTCACAATTTTTGAAAAATTAAAAAAAAAAAAAAATCCAAATGAGCCAACAATGGAAGCCTGTTGATTTTTTTTTTTTTCAAATTTAAATGTATTTTATTTTTTTTAATGGAATATTTGACATTCTCAATTTTAGGCAAAATCTCAATTTGTCATGTTACTGTAAGATTAAATGAGATTAGAAGTCCGGGCCCCGCTTTCATCCAGAGCTTCACCATGTGCAGAGGTGATAAACAGGAGGTGAGAGCTGTTAAACGCAGTCATGTGCTTAAAAAAGACAGACATGCAGAAGTGTCTTGTCCTTTGGCACATCTTGCTGTAAAATGAAATCCTATTTCTTTGAGAAGCCTTTACCTGATCTGGAGTTCAATTTCCACAGGTATATGAAAAACAAGCAGACTTTTATTATATTTTTCTTGAAAAACAACAGTGTCAGAAAGAACGGGGGGGGGGGAAGTAATTTAAGCAGCATGTCGATCAGTGATCTGGAAACTCTAATACTGTATTGCTTTTACGTTTGGGGCCCCATCTGCTATCTTCTATAGCTATTCTCTCTCTCTCTCTCTCTCTCTCTCTCTCTCTCTTTCCATCTCATTCTATTCTATTTGGTGAACTGAAACATAAATAATATAAGAAGGCATATTTAACAGTTATTGGCTGAAAGTGAACTGAATATCGGTGAAATAATATCCGAGACGAAGTCGAGGTTATTAGTCACCGATATTCACTGAGCCTGAGGCGAATAATGGTTTTAGTATAAATACCGGTGACTTATTAAACAAAAAAAAGTATTCAAAAAATTATTTATTTCATACTTCAAAAGCAGCATGCGAATGTAATCAAGGTGCGGCACAGACTTGTTACTTATCTACGCCGACTCACATAAAAGACTTGGTTTTGAAATCGATAAAATAAATCACAACTCCACCTGACCTTTGAATAGTTTTCGACCAAACTTCAGAGCATCTTTAGTGCTTTTAGGAACAGCGTTTTCTTTCATCTGTAATTCTTCCTCACTTACTGTACAGTGACGACGCGATCGGCTGCCATTTTGCCGAGTTGCTGGAGGTGATCGTTGAGAAATAGTCTGAAGTTTTCGACCAATCAGAGCGCGTGATTTCCTATAATCACCTGCGTATTTATACGAAATTGTAATATTGTAATTAGTTTGTCATGTCACCACCTTTGACGAGTCATTTTTATCCCCCGCTGGCCGAGGGATTATGTCGTCGCGATGTCCGTCCGTCCCGGGAAGGGTGCTCACCTTCTGACATCAACTCCTCTCACAGTTTTTGGAGGAATTTCATGAAACTTGGCAGGATTCTTTGTTATATGTCGGTAATACACATATTGCAATTTCGTTCAATTCAGTCGCATTTTACCAGAGTGATGGCATAGTTGCCAGTAGGGGATATTGTGCTCTCAGAACACTCTGATCACTTGTAGTCCAAGCCAGAACCTTGGACATTTTTGAATTGAAGTAAAAGAGAAATTCCAAAAAGTGTGGTGAGCTGTGTAGCACGCGAGTTACTCTGAGCTGTCAAGCCCCACGGTGAAGGACAATAGAAGCAAGAAGCACATTACCTTAATGGCTTCTCTCTCTCTCTGTCTCACTGAATGGCATTAAACTTATTTCTCCATCCCACTAATGCGAAGTCTCCAAGCAACAGATAGGTAGACACATTTCAGACTGGGGAAATCAGTTCCTGTGTTGGCTCCTGACTCCATTGATTCCATTTTGGACAATCACTGATGGATGTCAAATGTTTGGACTGCACTTTCTAGTTATTAAAGTATGCATCGGGCGGGGGGGGAGAACAGGCACGTACATAAACATCTAGAGCTTAAACCTTACCCTGCGTACACGTGACTTGCTCATGTTATTTGTGGGTGTGGACTGAGCGCAATCGTTGACACTTGTGGGCAGGTACCATCCGTCCAGAGATTTTGTTCTGATCAAGGATATTGCCAATACAATTTAGTTTAAAAGGTATGTTGTACACTGTGCACCAAGCTTCGTATTAGCTTTGCTAGCAGATTCATGGTGCTAAACAACTAAATAAGCTGCATACACTCACCAGAGGCATGACCGTCTGCCTGTGTATCTTTTTTCCCCCTACCATTTAGTTTAAACACAAATTAAATACCACAGTCAATCACTGGTTGTTTGATTTACATGGTAGGTGCCAGCCTCAGTGTTAGCTTTTAGTAGATTAGCTAACTGTTCTAGCTGCAGATACTCTCCAGAGACACCAGCAGTCACTTCCATGATTTGTTTCTTCATAACGTCTCTGTTCATATTTAATGAGGGATCATATAAGACAGGACAAGATGAAAGCATTGCTTTAAATTTTTACTCCCTTGTTTTAATTCAAGCAGTTCACAGGAGTTACTTGCATGTAGGAAATAGAGTTGTGAGTAAGGACTTAAAAAAAATACCAAGAAAAAAAATTATGCTATAGATTGATTGGTTCTGGGAATCATTCAAGCAAGGTGATTGAGAACGCATCCTGGTATCATGCGCATACATAGAAAATGAATGGGTGCCTGTCATTTTGCCACTCAGTAGTGTAAATGCAGGATTACAAGCATAGTTTATGGACGATAAGTTAGTAGAGGCATTGAAATCAGGAATGTAGGAAAATTCTAGTGCAGGAAACAATCGAGCACTGAACTAACGCTGTATTATTCATTTTATTATGGCCGGGTTCTTGCCCGAACTGAAAATCACATCAGTTTTTCTTTGGCGAATCAGACACAAGGTACGCTACCACACTTGCCAGAGCAGTTGGGGGTTAGGTGTCTTGCTCAAGGGCACTTGAGCCAATCCTGCTGGTTCAGGGAATCGAACCAGCGACCTTTTGGTCCCAAAGCTGTTTTTCTAACCATTTGGCCATGGCTTCCCAGCAATGCAGTATGAACACGACAAAATCCTGTGCCGTTTTATGGATAGTATAAACACAATGTAAATGAATAGAAAAACTAATATAATGAATGGATGATTGCGTTTATTTTTTCCTCTTGTACAAACAGAATTCAGGTGGAGTGCATTTTATACTCCAGAGCAGTCTTGTCCAGAAAATATGGTATGCCAGATACCACAAATGAGGAGTCATATGTTTAGGTAGTAATATAGTGTGATGCAAGTGCTTAGCTATGGAAAGATGAGAGGACGCTTTAACATGTTGGCCTCATTCTATGGGATTCAGCTTTGCATCCTGTCTTAGAGCAGATGTTTAACTTGGCCAGCGAGGTCCGTTTGGGTCTTTTGTGCGCTGCTTTGATGACTGGTCCTTCCATGGACACTTCTGGTCCAAAATAGGGGTTCGGTAATTAACGTAATGCGCGACCAACCTCTTGTGGTCTATCGGGAGACTGAGTCACAGTCATTGGGGAATTTTGTCAAGAGTAGAAAACTATGAATTAGGATGGTTTCACGGATTCTTTTCGGGAACACCTAAAGTCGTCCTTGAGAATGTTCAGTGCCAGAACTATCCATGAAGTGATTCGGCTTTGTTTGCTCGACTTGTTTCCTTTTGTGGCTACACCTTGCTCCCCTACCCCCAAAGTTTATGCTGCACTTGTGATTTCAGAGTCCACTCCCTTTGCTGACACTGGACCCAGATAACTTTGTCAGCTTGCTAGTGGCTATGGTTGGCACATTTCTCAGCTCTCCATCCACAAGCAAGTTTGTTTCAGGCCCCAAGTGCCTTGGGTTGATCAAGCAGGAACTGCGTCATGACTGGCGCTTTGGCAGACTGTGAAACGTAAAGATCATAAACACTCTGGCTTTCAGTCTGCCTGCTGCATGTGGAATACTTTGAGTCTCGGTTCAGAAAGGCCAGTGCTTTAGAGAAGTTGATTTTTGATTATATATTTTTTCTATTCAGCAATCGTAATCCCAAGACACACTGGCTCAGCTACTGCTGACAAACCTAGAAATTGGGTTGGCATGGCATTAAAATGTTCTCACCGGTTCTCGTTTTTCCTGAGTCGGAGTATATTAAATGCCTCAGCGGCTCACTGTTTGAGTCTGAGATAGGTGTGCTCTCGGTGGAATATGTAAGAACAGAGCTGGTTTGGATGCACAGATGGTGGATGGCACGAGTAAGCCAATCGGGCAGTTTGTAATGATGGGCAGCTGACATAATGAACCTGAATGACCTCTGCTGGAAATGCCAGCCATTGAGCTATCTGTCTATTTGGCGCTACTTCAAGTTTCATGCAAGAATGGTATCGTAGCTGTCTTTGTTGTAGGATGGATGATGTGAGGTTTCAGAGCCTCCAGGGACTTGTGTCTTGCCAAGTTTTGTGGATGACTTTTTATTCCATTAAACAGGAGCACATCTTGTTAATAGGTTTTGTTTTTTTCTTAAATTTATTATTATTATTTAAGAGATTGACGTAATTGCATCATGTATTTGGGTTTCACCAAACCCCTTGCCTCAAGACACCACAATCAAAAAGTAGGACTGGTGCATTCGTAATGTGTATGCCCAAGCCTGCCATGGCTGAGGAAGTAAACAGTGTGATTTTATGACTGCCTATAAATCATATTGTAGTTCCTCTGCTGACATCACTCACCTCGCTCATCATTGAACTCTTCTGACTGATGAGCAAAAATGCCTTGACAAGTGAAAACTGGGCAAGCATGTAAAAATCTCCGAAACACTGTTAACGCATACTGACAGCAAACACGTAACCCTAGCTTAGAGGGCGTCGTATCCTACGAACAACACTAGCAGCTATGGTAACAACCTCAGGATGCAATAAGGCCTTGACATTGTGAATATGCCATATACAAAATATGAGATGAGTTTATAGTGTTAGGACCTTGGATATGCACAATGCTAAAGGACATCATTTAAATGTGGCTGTGTGTGTGTGTGTTTCCTTTGGACTGAAGAAGCCATCACACCAGTATTAAATGTACCTGTCAAGCTGCATTGCATAATTGCTGTTGGAGATTAGTCCAATAAAATGACAAAGGCCAGTGTCCCTAACACAATTGTGTGTGTGTGTGTTCCTAGACTAGAACTTAAATCATCATCTCTGGGGCTGTAGAGCTGTAAATCCATATCAGGGGACCTAATTGTATTTGCACAAGACCTGCTGGAACTGCTTTAATGATAGGCTGGGTAAAATTGATATTGTTCATTGCATAAAATGGACTGGAGCAAAATTAGCCTGTTTAATATTTTAAGCTTTGGACAAGGAATGACTAATTGACCATCTTCTGCTATGATTCATGAAATATGCTGCTTATAGTGGGCAATGCTGACAAAAATCACAGTAGAGCTTAACAAGAACCACTGTTGGCCTCTTAAGGCAGACCTGGGCATTTTACGGCCCGCGGGCCGCATCCGGCCCTTTGGTTCATTCTGACCGGCCCGCGTAAGGTTAATGAGAAATTACAAAATAAACGTATTTTCTAATTTTACCTCATGCATGGACTGAATGTGCATTGCTTTTATTTTGAAGTTGTGTTCAACAAAAACGCAATGCGCGCGACTTGAACATGACATGAAATCCCACGAAACCTAATCCCGCGATAACTACTTCCGTAATTTGTCCAGACCAACCGCAAACTTGTACTTTATCCTTCAAACGGTCCAGCCAATCACATCGTGTGACGTCACCAGCAGGCGCCGGAGCCGATCTCCGGCGAAAAGCACCAAATGAGGTGATTAGACTACAAATGTGGGCATCATTATTATAATATGATGTATCTTGCTTGATATTTGGAGTAGAAAGACAATATTGTGATGTCTTTATTGTGTTTTGGGGTGAATGTGACTGAAAAAAAAATGGTACAAACGTTCACATTTTGTTAACCATTGTTTTGGGAAATTTGATTGAATAAATGACATTTTTTGTAAGGCAACCTCGTTTTTTCCATACTCTTACCAGTCTTAGCAGCTTGTAAAAACAATGTTATTTATTGCTTTATATAAAGAAATACAATTAATATTATGCAGAATTTAGTTCAGCCTTTTGGTCTGGCCCTCCACAAAATTTTCTGTTTCTCATGTGGCCCCATGGAAAAAATAATTGCCCACCCCTGTCTTAAGGACACCCCAAGCTAACTGTTTCCCATAGTCTGGCAGAGTTGCCACTTAGCCCATTAAGCCAGTTAACCAGCTGGAATTTGCATCTGCGACCAGTACCGGAGTAAATTCTTTGATGCATGGTTCAGCAAATGAATAAGTGCAGATAAATAGAAACCAATGGGAGCAAAGGTACCACAGCGCGCTCTCTCAAAACGCGACACGTAAACTAATTCTCATTTTTCACCTTTTGCTTACTCTTCACACTTAATTTCTTAATTTCCAGTTGCCTGAGTAGCTGAAGTAGTTTGGCTACATTCTAAACTACAATGATATTAGAAGGTATGTTATTACTGGACAGCATGCTGTTGTTGTTGTTGTTGTTGTTATTATTGTGAATATTGTGGGCGGCACGGTGGTGTAGTGGTTAGCGCTGTTGCCTCACGGCAAGAAGGTCCAGGTTCGAGCCCTGCGGCCGACGAGGGCCTTTCTGTGCGGAGTTTGCATGTTCTCCCCGTGTCCGTGTGGGTTTCCTCCGGGTGCTCCGGTTTCCCCCACAGTCCAAAGACATGCAGGTTAGGTTAACTGGTGACTCTAAATTGACCGTAGGTGTGAATGTGAGTGTGAATGGTTGTCTGTGTCTGTGTCAGCCCTGTGATGACCTGGCGACTTGTCCAGGGTGTACCCCGCCTTTCGCCTGTAGTCAGCTGGGATAGGCTCCAGCTTGCCTGCGACCCTGTAGAACAGGATAAAGCGGCTACAGATAATGAGATGAGATGAGATTTTGAATATTGACTACAGTATTACACCACACCCCACCCCACCCCCGTTATGGCAATCATTTGTCCACCTTGGGTGGTATTGGATCTTGTCTTCCTTTTGACAGAATAAAAAGTCTCATCCCTGATAGTTTTGAAAACATTTAGAGTGGAATTAAAAGATACCTTGAAGATTTACAAGGTAATTCTTCAAGGTAAGCTTGAGATGCTTTATTCAGACCACTATCACGTCATGATCACCTCAAGGACAAGTTAGGACACTGAGGAGGAGGGATAGAGAAGTGGGGGAATTAAATATCAGGAGTTCGCTGGTCACGATTTGGACTGATGACTAATTGTCATACATATAATTGTGATGAATGAATTTATTTGGGCGTTGGTTGTTTATATGATGTACAAGGGAGAGAGGAAACCAAGCACTTCCTTGCCTTAGGGAACAGACAGTTTCTTTTGTACATGCATAAAGAATGAGATCTAGTTCTGCTCCAAGGTTGTTAAAAACAGGGCACACAGCTGATAACATGAACAAGACAGCTTCTCTTGATTCACTTGTTTTAATTTTATTCTCTAGCTCGCCTTTTATCTTGCTGTCAGCTGCTTTAACTTTCTCCAGCAAAATACTGATCGTCTTTCATTAAAGCAAGTAAAGGTGACAAGAAAAGTGCTTCTTGATGTACTGGCACTTTCTTCCTGAGGGGTGTGTTGCATTCTTTGGCAGAATTTTTATTTCATTATTCTACACACCTGTGTTTTATGTACAAGAAAGAAGCCTCGTGTGTTAAAAGTAGGATGCAGTTTTTATTTTAAAGACATGTCGGAACATTTTGTATGAGTTAAGGGCAGTTATTAAAGATTTCTAAATTCTGTTCCAGCTCACACCTGGTTGGCACTTCTGACTCGCACAGATTCTGACTATTCCCATCCACAGAAACCCCATTCTTGCAAACCGTTACTCTGATCACTCCTGTTCATCTAACTACTCTTGCCCAGACATTCTTGAATCACTAGCACCCACAGATACTCGGACCACTGCTGGAGCCCATTACCATCCATACTGTGTCACAGATACTTTGACCATCCACAGGACACTCTGACCATTCCCGCCCAACAGATCCTCTAATCATTCCCACTCAGATACTTTGACCACTCCTACCCACTCACCTGCAGGTACTCTGTCAATCTTTGTCCACAGATCCTCTGACCACACTTGCCCACAGCTAGTCTGACCACACTTGCCCAAAATGATCTGACCCTCCCACAGATTCTCTGGCCACACTTGCCCACAGCTAGTCTGACCACACTTGCCCAAAAATGGTCTGACCCTCCCACAGATTCTCTGGCCACACTTGCCCACAGCTAGTCTGACCACTCCCTCCCACAGATCCTCTGACCACACTTGCCCACAGATGGTCTGACCACTCCCTTCCACAGATCCTCTGACCACACTTGTCCACAAATGGTCTGACCCTCCCACAAGATTCTCTGACCACACTTATCCACAGATAGTCTGACCACTCCCTCCCACAGATCCTCTGACCACACTTGCCCGCAAATGGTCTGGCCATCCTTGCCCACAGATAATCTGACCACTCCCTCCCAAAGATACCGGCCATCCTTGCCCACAAATAGTCTGTCCACTCCCTCTCATAGATCCTCTGACATACTTGCCCAGAGATGGTTTGACCACTCCCTCCCACAGATGGTCTGACTGCACCTGTCTACAGGTACTCTGACCACTCCCACTTGCATTTTTTCTGACCTTTTCCATCTAAAGGTACCCTGTCAGTTCCTGTCTGCAGACACACTAACCACCTTTGCCGACAAGTACTTTTTCCACTACTGCACTCAGAAATTCTGACCACGCTTGTCCAGACCACTCTGACCACACTTTTCTGACCATTTTCTTCCAGTTACTCTGACAGTTGTTGCAGGTAGATGCTCTATCCTTATCCACAGATACTCTGACCACTCCCCCCTTTAAATTCTCTGAACACTTTTGCCCACAGATACTCTGACCCAATCCCCCACAGATTGTTCACAAATTCTTTGACTCGACCCCTCTCATCCACAGATTTCCAGACCATTCTTTCCCACAGATACTTTGTCCATTCTCTGCCAAAGGTACTCTGACTGTTTACCCCCCACACACACACCAAAGGGCTTCTGTTCACTTCTGCAGAACCTCTTGTCCACTCCTGTCTGCTTTCTCAGAATCTCAGACCGTTCCTGCTTACCCCTCAGAACCTCTTGGCTACTCCCACAAGCACCAACAGTAATTTCCACAAGATGGACACCGTTCATAGTTTGGTCAGACCAAAAGCAAATAAACTTAAAAAGGGAGTTGTATATGCGGTGCAGTAAAAACATTCCTTCGACTTGCTATGTAAATAGAAAATTTTGTGTTTTGTGAATCAAGAATTATCGTGGACAGAGTCCAGTCAGCACGGCATGATTTCTTGGATGATTTCTGTCTTGACACACAGCTTGGCATGGGCTCATCAATCAGAGAGATCTGGGAGATGTGTGCCAATAAGACAGGTCTCAGCAGCGATAGACCAGAGAGCGATGAGTTTGAGATTTATGTCCCTGAGCTGAGCCTTCTGATGGAGTGAGTATAGAACTCTGCTTCTATGATGAACACTCCTTCACGCTCGTGTGTGGGTGTGTGTCTTCGTTCACATATATATATATACAGTGTGTGTGTGTTCTGTGGGAGCTACATTTTATCACCACCTCCTTTGAGTCTTGTGTATTTACAGAAAGAGCACTTGTGCATTAATCAAGCTGTGCTTACTGTAGCAGCGTTTGAAGGGAATCCATTTTCATTTCATCTTTCACATTTTTTTTTTTACAAGAAAAGAATATATACAAAGCGCATCACATATCCTGTGTCTGGCTGCGCCCTTCTTGCTCACCGTTGTGCCAGAGTCTGCCCAGCAGCAGTGGAATATTTGCACTGTGTGTTCGAGTGACCGTGTCTTTTGCGAAAATTATTAACCATGAGAGCCACTGATAACGAGCATGGACACATCCTCATTCTTTGTTTTTGTGTAGCCAGTTTTCCGCACTCGGTGGAAAGCAGTAAGCTACATCCCACAATTCTGAATATTAACTCCAACACTTTTGCATGTGTGAAATTTTAACTAAAGCTGGCCATCCCTGTTTTAGCAGACCTTTCCTTATGTCCTCATCATGTGTGGTTTAAGGCCCGGTCCCACTGCACTTACGGATGCAAAGAGGATGTAAAACGTAAAAAAATCTTTGCCATCCGTTGGAAAACGCTATGCATCCGTTGTGTACTCATTGCATACGTGCTTCATACGCTCTATCCATCGAGCATCCGTCCACTGTGATTTCATCCGCGCAAAAAGTTTTGAGCTGCACAAAACTTTTAGAACGGATGAACTTTCCGCCGTGTACGATGTAAATCCGCGACATATACGAGCAACAAACGTTCTATGTCCGTTATCATCCGTTAAACGTCTGCTGTATCCTCTCTGCATCCTCTGGGCATCCTCGCAACTCACATCCGCTGCAGCTGAAAACGGAAAGAGGGAGGAAAGATAAGGTACATGAAACGTCTATTCATCGTTAGTAGCACGGAAATAGAAAGGATGTAAGCGTATGCATCTCGTATGTAAAGTATTCAAAACGGACAAAGCGTTTATATCTGGGATGTCTGGAGTATGTCTAGAGTATGTAGAAGGACACCTAGCGGACAAGCGATATTTTGTATAAAAAGGGGGAGAAAATCATCTAGTAGTAGAGATGTATCGATGTAGCCGCCAGCACGTCTTTCCGCTTTATGCTGACGGCGTGCGTGCTGCATCCCTTTATATCCGCGGAGCAGACGCAATTCATACCCCCCGCATGCGCAGTGAACGGTCTGCATCCGATATACATCCGCGCAACATCCCCTTTGTTTCCGTTAGGCGTACGTGATGCATCCCCTTCATCCGCTATGCATCCGCTCTTTCTGCTATGCGTCCGCTTCTCAGTTATCACCGGTAACCCCTTCGGAGCTGTCATCCACTTCCATCCGCTTTCATCCGCTAGGCTTCCTATGAACATGCGTTTAACATCCCCACTATATACTACCCACGTCCGTTCTTTTCCGTTCTGTTTTCGCAAATTTTCGCAAATTTTGTCCATTTCTGGAGCGGATGAAAACGGATAGAGCCACCCCCGAAATTTTGCTCGTCCGCTGTGTCCTTTTTGCATACGTTTTGTGTCCATCGGCCAGTGGGACCGGGCCTTTAGATGTAGGTCCTGAGCTGTGCGCTTGAGTGTAATATGGAACATCGAAGGATAAGATGTGCGATTCTTCCTCTTTTGGCTTACGGGCCATACCTTTTGGTTCTCAGCAACAGGAGCATTAATAAGTTGAGTCTCTCTGAAGGTCTTATTTCAAATCTGAGCCAACAATTACTGAGAGGAGGCACAGTGTTCAGACAGATTCACACACACAGCTTGCTCTCTCTTGACCTCAGTTCTTCTGGCCCAGTGCCTTAAATGCCATCTCACCCAGTCTGTTCCCTCAGCCATCATCCCGAGCAGCACAGATGCCTCCATAATCCTAAAGCGCCAGTGTGAAACTGACAGCTCATGCATATTGTGTTCTGGTCAGTTGGATTCAGCAGTGCGTACGGTATGTGCGAGTGACCCTTTAAAGATGATCTACGGTACGTCAATCCCAGCTTGTTGCGGCTCCCGCTCCCCCCAAGGTGGATTTCAGCGAGTCGTGGACGTGGGAATTCCCAAATGAGACATTGCAGATGATGGTCTTTGCTCTCCTGCCTCCCAACACCACCTTGGTTTTTTTTCAAATGCACCAACTGTTAGAGAATAATGTAACGTGACATTGGCTTTCTCTCCTCCTCAACGTTAGTAGTAGACATTGTTTGTTTCTCCCCTCCTCCAGCTGTGTTAGGACGATCAGTGTGTGTGAAGTCGATACGTCTGGATGAGCTGACACAACTGTCGGCTCAGGTTGTGCGGAAAAATTTCCCTCTTTTGATTAGCCTGAGCATTATGTCTTTATTGCTTTTCATTCTAACCAGAGGAGGAAAGTAGGCCTGGGTGAGAAAACGCAGCAGACAGACACGCTTAATGGACCTGAATGTGTCAAATGTTTGTGTCAAGATCACCCTGGTCCTTGGCCCTCGTTTCACACCTGCTAAATGCCCTCCTCATCTCCATGGCAACACATTTGCCACTGCTGGGATGGCCCTTGCACAGCTCTCTTTCTTTTTGTCTTTTCACGCTCTCTTTCATTTTTTTTGTCTTGCGTCTGCAATGTTATCAAGAACTTTGATATCAATATTTTGTTTTGATGGCTTACCTGCTTGTTTTGGGGCGGCACGGTGGTGTAGTGGTTAGCGCTGTCGCCTCACAGCAAGAAGGTCCGGGTTCGAGCCCCGTGGCCGGCGAGGGCCTTTCTGTGTGGAGTTTGCATGTTCTCCCCGTGTCCGCGTGGGTTTCCTCCGGGTGCTCCGGTTTCCCCCACAGTCCAAAGACATGCAGGTTAGGTTAACTGGTGACTCTAAATTGAGCGTAGGTGTGAATGTGAGTGTGAATGGTTGTCTGTGTCTATGCGTCAGCCCTGTGATGACCTGGCGACTTGTCCAGGGTGTACCCCGCCTTTCGCCCGTAGTCAGCTGGGATAGGCTCCAGCTTGCCTGCGACCCTGTAGAACAGGATAAAGCGGCTAGAGATAATGAGATGAGATGAGACCTGCTTGTTTTGTACCTTGCAAAAAGGTTTTTTACCACATAATTTTGCTTCAGAAGCACCTGTTGGTGTCGGTTAACGTTAACCGTTAACGGCGTTTGAAGCATTTGATACCACTTTCTACCATTTTGGTCATTTGGCAATTCCCACCCATTAGCTACCGGTAGCTCTCTTCTCTCAAAGGATAACTGTCAGGCAGGGTGGACGAAGACAAACTGCTTCCTTCAACACATATAAAACCATCCAGCACAAGTTTTTGATCTGCTGTTCGAACTGCATCACATGGCAGCGGAATACACTTGGAGGAACACGCTATCTACCCACTTCTACATATATTAGCTCACGGACATTGGCTGGTGTCGCTCTGATTGACCGGGGAGAGAGCATGAGTGAGTAATAAGGTCCCTTCCATCCTGGCAGCATACCCAAGAACACCATCACCTGTTACACTGACTCCTAACTGATGGCTGTGGCATGGCATCATCGTTGCGGTCTCAGTCATAGATTACATTTGTTACGGTTGCTTTGAGGGCAAAATTGATTTAATCAGGAAAATATGATGCACGTGCTTTAGATAGCGTGTACACCAGATATCTTTTTCCTTAGAACGCGACTTCACATGATTTTTTATTTTTTTTGGCTTGCGTCACTGCAGTTATGTACAATCGAGATTGTATGAGCTGAAATGTTCATGTATTAATCAGACATTCTGCACCCCTCCCACCAAATTATACTTCTACTGTATGTGCCTCTTCCTATATAATCTCTCTCGGTTTCATTGATTGTGTCACGTGACCCCTGTTTATTGGTGTCTGAGTTGGCTGGTTGTCATGGTGACTCAGTAATGGGGCGGGGCAAGAGCTCTTAATGGAGGCCCTTTGTCCTTTTGTCACTTTAATAGTCGCCACCAAGACCTCCTGCAGGCTATCATCTGGCCTACACACACTCGCTTTCTTTCTATATAACATACTGAAAGAAGGCATGAGAAAATCAAATAGAGTGATAGAATTTATGGCCTTTATCTTCTGTGTGCGCCGTGTAAATCCTCGCACATGGCCATTCCAGCTCTGTGCAGCGAGACCCAGGCCCAGCTAACGTAATTATTTTGTAATATCCTCCATTTTATGGAGATTAACGGTAACTGCCCTTAAATGGCACCAATGAACGGTCCACTATGTGATCTTTCGAGCAGATGAAAGACTCTTGTGATTAATATTAATTGCTCCTCTGAAGACAAATTGAATCTAATGATGATTTGATGTAAAAATGGGCGTAATATACAAAATCATCTCAGCATGCGCTAATATGTGAAGAACAGCGATATTATCACGGATTTAATGGCGCTCAGTCTCGGCGTGCTTCGCAGTGAAGAGCTTCTGACCGGAGCGGTTTTTCCTGCCTCAGTCATGTTTCTGTCGGTTATCATGCTATGCTGAGACATGATGGTGGAAGAGGATTGAAGCGTTTCTCCATGGGTATTTCATGCTCGTGTTTCCCGAGATGCAGTCCAGGGAACTGATATCTCTGGTTCCATCCTGCAACAGTGGTACATAAGTGATCAGCACCATCAGTGTGGATGGATATGGACTAAAGAATACACTTTTTTATTATTAGTAGTATTTTTTAATAATTATGGCCGAGTTCTTGCCTGGACTGGTGATTGCATCATCAGTTTTTCTTTGGCTAATCAGACACAACGTACGCCACCACTCTTGCCAGAGCATTTGGGGGTTCGATATCTTGCTCAAGGGCACTTGAGCCAGTCCTGCTGATTCAGGGAATCAAACCAGCAACAAACTGTTTCTTTAACCATTTAGCCATAGCCTCCCAACACGCATATTACCTAATAACTACTGGAAATGAGTCATGATTTCAGTGATTTATGAGAAAGTGTGTGTAGTTACCAGAGTAAGGACACGCCAGTGGCTCCTGGAGGTTTAGCAGAAGTCTCGTCTCATCTCATCTCATTATCTCTAGCCGCTTTATCCTGTTCTACAGGGTCGCAGGCGAGCTGGAGCCTATCCCAGCTGACTACGGGCGAAAGGCGGGGTACACCCTGGACAAGTCGCCAGGTCATCACAGGGCTGACACATAGACACAGACAACCATTCACACTCACATTCACACCTACGGTCAATTTAGAGTCACCAGTTAACCTAACCTGCATGTCTTTGGACCGTGGGGGAAACCGGAGCACCCGGAGGAAACCCACGCGGACACGGGGAGAACATGCAAACTCCACACAGAAAGGCCCTCGCCGGCCACGGGGCTCGAACCCGGACCTTCTTGCTGTGAGACGACAGCGCTAACCACTACGCCACCGTTTAGCAGAAGTTTAGTCATAAAAATGCTGAATTGTTTTTGTATACACATAAGCAGTGTTGAGTTCCTTGAACTTTAAGAAGCAGTAAAGATGCCTGTGTGGCCTGTTAAGCGTTTCTGTTTCTGGTTGAGAGTACGCCGTGCGCATTTGGCTGCCGCTTCTCACTGGAGCTTTTCTTTTTTGTGTTTGCGTAGTTTGATGTTTTTGTTTGAGTGTTTTGTCCGCCGGTTGTGGCGTAGCGCCGAACCCGGTTTTGGGCGTCGGTTCCCTTCAGGCCTTGGTCCACCGTCGGTGATGCCTGTGCTTCTTGCTGTGGACTGCCGTGAGCTTGTTGCTTTTTTAACATCTGGGTTGTCCAGCGCTCTGTGCAAAAAGTGGTGCTTTTGTTCTTGGCATGGTGTTCTGAGCGATGTTGCTTGGTGGCGTCACATTAGCTGTACAGGTGGTTTGGGACATACCAGCGCTCTATTCAGCGGTGCTTCTGTGCTTGCTTTGTGGATCCATGGCGCGGTGTTCTGGGCGGCATCATGGCAGTGTGGGATTTATCTTCGTGCACCTGGTAGGACTGTGGCAGCTACGCCATTGGAATTGCATCCTGACCTTTTTTTTTTTTGGTGGACTTTTTTCCTTCTTCCCCTAATTGTAAAGTGACCTTGGGTGTGATAAAGCCATTATATAAATTAAACTGATTATTATTATTATTAAGCTCCACATTGACTACCAAGTCCTACTTAAAGCTCTGAAAGCTTTAGCTTTTGCACCGACTATCTTGCTGATCTTTTGAAGCAGTCTATCCCATTCTGAGCACTTCATTATAACTGAACCAGGTCTACTGAGGATTCGTCACTAGTGGAAGACCGAGGAACGTTAGGAACGATAGCTCGGTAGGAATTTAAACTCCAGGTTAAAAAGCCTATCCATATTTGAGCCAAATGTGGAAAGCCAAGTGAGGGTGCATCTTTGATCTGACTCAGATGGATGGCGTTTTCGATTTTGTTATTCCGTATGTTCTGCTTGGCTGCGCAGAGAGAAGAAATAAGCTCTGATGATCACCAGTGGGACAATCCAGCCTCAAGTACGCCACACATCCCAGGGCAGGCCTCCATTCATTGCTCTTCTCATCCTTTCCGTCACTCTTATCTTCCTCTGCAGAGAGACGCAGACCTCCATTGCTTTTCTGGATTATCCCTCTAATCTCATATGTACAGTTGTCTTTGTGGTCAAACTCACATGCATGGGGTTGATAAGAGCCCCAGAAGAGGAATATGACTTGGAGATGAAGAGAATCCTTTCACCTGCGTCTAACTGCTGGAGATCAGTCAGCATATACCGCTTGTTAATGGCAGCCTTCCTTCCTTCCTTCCTTCCTTACACTATTTCCACAGAGGCGTATAAAAGTAAAGGCACAGCTTGACTGTATCATCGGCATACAATCCTGGCAAGTTTTTATATTCTTGTAAGCACAGCCAGCGCGTCCAGTCATTCCACCGCCTGCCAAACGCAGATGCGCTCTCACACACACCCACCCACACACACATGCGTAACCAGTATGATGGCCTTATGTCATTTTGCTTTTGTAAGCTCAGCCTGTGTTTCTGTTTAGCACAGTATAATCGCACCAGAGCATCTCTTTTACGACAGCAACTGTTTTGCTCATCGTGTTCTTTGTCTCTTCAGCTGATCCAATTTGCATAACCTGCTGCAACAAATTAGCAAAACAGACACGTGGTCTGTAACAACAGCATCTGCTTCACACCGCAGTATCGGAAATGTCCAGTAGCGTTGTTAGCTCTGTTATTATCTTGACCGATTTTAAAACAAACGCTTAATTTCTGACTCGATTTAGATTGAATAAGACGCGCAAGCATCCAAGACGTGCCTTGCTGATGTCCTGAAGAAGTACAGTGGGGCAAAAAGGTATTTAGTCAGCCACCAATTGTGTAAGTTCTCCCACTTAAAAAGATGAGCGAGGCCTGTAATTTTCATCATAGGCACACTTCAACTATGGGGGAAAGAATCCAGGAAATCACATTGTAGGATTTTTAATGAATTAATTGGTAATGAATTAATTGATCCAGAAGAGGATTGGGAGAATGTCATATGGTCAGATGAAACCAAAATAGAACTTACTGGTAAAAACTCAACTTGATGTGTTTGGAGGAGAAAGAATGCTGAGTTGCATCCAAAGAACACCATACCTACTGTGAAGCATGGGGGTGGAAACATCATGCTTTGGGGCTGTTTTTCTGCAAAGGGACCAGGACGACTGATCCGTGTAAAGGAAAGAATGAATGGGGCCATGTATCGTGAGATTTTGAGTGAAAACCTCCTTCCATCAGCAAGGGCATTGAAGATGAAACGTGGCTGGGTCTTTCAGCATGACAATGATCCCAAACACACCGCCCGGGCAACGAAGGAGTGGCTTCGTAAGAAGCATTTCAAGGTCCTGGAGTGGCCTAGCCAGTCTCCAGATCTCAACCCCATAGAAAACCTTTGGAGGGAGTTGAAAGTCCGTGTTGCCCAGCGACAGCCCCAAAACATCACTGCTCTAGAGGAGATCTGCATGGAGGAATGGGCCAAAATACCAGCAACAGTGTGTGAAAACCTTGTGAAGACTTAGAGGAAACGTTTGACCTCTGTCATTGCCAACAAAGTATTGAGATGAACTTTTGTTCTTGACCAAATACTTATTTTCCACCATAACTTGCAAATAAATTCTTTAAAAATCAGACAATGTGATTTTCTGGATTTTTTTTTCTCATTCTGTCTCTCATAGTTGAAGTGTAGCTATGATGAAAATTACAGGCCTCTCTCATCTTTTTAAGTGGGAGAACTTGCACAATTGGTGACTGACTAAATATTTTTTTGCCCCACTGTATAGCCCTTGCTGAATCCTTTGCTCAGCTGAAGGTGGTCTGTTCTCATCTCTGCCGTGTCCGTTTTTGAAAGCCTGCTGCAACAAATTAACATCAACAAGCACTTAGCTTGTTTGGAGTAATGGGAATGTTTGGTAGAATGCACTGTTATCATTTTTATGGCTTGAAAAGAAATAATAATTTACGACTTAATTAGATCGAATATGATTTACGCAAGTAACTGAGATCCGGGCACTATAAAAGATGAGAGAACGATTTTGCATTTGGGAAATAATGTTAATCAAAAGCAGGGTAGGCTAACTGAATATTTCCTAGATCACATTATGAGATTTACACCATAAAACAAATCGTCAAAGATGAGTAATTAGGTGGCTAATCTGAACGTGGGCCAGCCACCATAATGGCTCGCATTATTATTATTTTTTTAATTCCAAGCCAAAGACTTTTGTACTGTATTAGGGCATCAAGACGTATCATGTTTCTGTAAGAATTAGAGCTGCTTAAGAGACAAAAGCCATCCGTATATTTATATCACATCCACAGGCTCTTTCCACTGCTTTGACCACAATCAGCTTTAGTATTGGTAGTTTCATGAAAGCCCACCTCGAGTTGCATGCCACCAAAATAGCTCCGGTCGATGTCATGCATTTTATTTTCATTATTTTCTTGAGTGCTTTTTTTTTTCCTCCCTGAAGCGCCGCATGCATTTATAGGTCGACTCGGTAATAAATGTGTTAAACATTTCATCGCGCAGTATTACAGCTTTAAGGGTGGCACAAACATCTGAGTCAGCAGCAGGTTGGACGTTATTTTAAAAACTGGTTTAGGCCCAGTCGCTACATGTCAATAGAGAAATTCCCTGCCAAGTCACCAGATTTTAGAGAACGTTCCCGACTGACCATCTCAGATTTTGTTCATATTTTTTTATTTTATTTTAATGTCCTTGTTACTAATAACTGCTGTGCAAACTTGTAGGCCAATATCTCCACTAGTTTCAGAGATATTAAGCCTTCAAAAAGGGGGCATGGCCCCATATTTAGCATAAAAACGTGTTCCAATCAAACATCCATAGTTTGATGGCTAATAACTTTTGAACCGTTCACACCAAATGGTTCAAATTTTCACACATGATTCTTGGATATAATAAGGCTCTGTACACAGAAGGACAGCTTTGTATGTGGCGTATTTGCAGATTTATGGCGTGCCAAATATGGCTTCCTGGAATGCACATTCGTCCATGGTAGCACTTTTGGCTCTCTGTATCTCCAGATTTAATGACACCAGATGTCTGATTTTTTTTTAATATATGAGACATGTTATAGTACTATCAGGAAAACATGTTATATCTGTGACAAAAATGATACTTGTCTCATATATAGGCCCCTAAAAATGGAAAAAAAGCTTGTCGCGTCCGTATTTTGAATGCTTATAGCAAAAATCTGACAAGGTCTACCAGAAAACAAATTAGATCAGTGAAAAGAGCAAGGTCTAATTGATGTATGTACCAAATATGAAGTTAGTGCTGTGAAGAAAACTATTTCATCCAAGCTGTTGAATATAGAAGGTTTTACGACATGCGAAAATGCCATTCACAAGGTTACATCACATGCTACATCATTATTAATTTAAAATTCTCTTGACTATATATATTTAGTATATTTGTAAATATGATAAATGATTTACAAATCTCACAAAAGTCAATTACACAATATTAATACTGACCTAATTAAAGTCAGCTGCACATCCTTGACCTCTCCCCAACAGAAATCTATAATGGATCATTAACTAGGATTAAAATCCTAGGCGAAGAGAAGAGAACGAAGAGACAGGAGGCAAAGTTGGAGGTTGAGGATGTTAAGGTTTGCGATGGGAGGTTGGACAGGATATGGAACGAGCACATCAGAGGGACAGCACATGTGGAGAGCTTGGGAATTAAGCTAAGCGAGACGAGACTGAGATGGTATGGGCACATCCTGAGAAGAGATGCAGAGCATGTTGGAAGGAGAATGTTGAGGATGGAGCTGCCAGGCAAACGAAAACGAGGAAGGCCAAAGAGGAGATACATGGATGTGGTGAGAGAGGACATGAAAGTGGCAGGTGTGGTAGAGAAGGATGCGGAAGACAGGGAGCAATGGAGACGAAAGATCCGCTGTGGCGACCCCTAATCGGGAGCAGCCAAAAGAAGAAGAAGAAGAAGAAAATCCTAGGAGGAGTTTTATGCCAAAGGAAAGAGCGGAAGAACGAAAAGGATAATAAGAAACCGTGCAATTATAATGTATTTTGCCTTTTAGAAGGCAAAATACAGTGATGTAGCATGTGATGTAACCTTGTGAATGGCATTTTCGCATGTCGTAAAACCTTCTATATTCAACAGCTTGAATGAAATAGTTTTCTTCACAGCACCAACTTCATATTTGGTACATATATCAATTAGACCTTGCTCTTTTCACTGATCTAATTTGTTTTCTGGTAGACCTTGTCAGATTTTTGCTATAAGCATTCAAAATACAGACGCGACAAGCTTTTTTCCATTTTTAGGGGCCTATATATGAGACAAGTATCATTTTTGTCACAGATATAACATGTTTTCCTGATAGTACTATAACTTGTCTCGTATATTAGAAAAAATCAGACATCTGGTGTCATTAAATCTGGAGATATAGAGAGCCAAAAGTGCTACCATAGACGAATGCGCATTCCAGGAAGCCATATTTGGCACGCCATAAATCTGCAAATACGCCACATACAAAGCTGTCCTTCTGTGTACAGAGCCTTATTATATCAAAGAATCATGTATGAAAATTTGAACCATTTAGTGTGAACAGTTCAAAAGTTATTAGCCATCAAACTATGGGTGTTTGATTATAACACGTGCTAAATTTGGGGTCACGCCCCCTTTTTGAAGGTTTAATATCTTCAAAACTAGTGGAGATATTGGTCTAAAATTTTGCACAGTAATTATTAGTTCCAAGGGCATCAAAATAAAATAAAAAAAATTATGAAGCAAATCTGAGATGGTAAGTCGGGAGCCTTCTGATGATTTGGCACAGAATTACCCAATACGCAATCCTCCTCGGTCGTCTTTTCCTACAAGTCATGACACGGAAAAATCCCCAAAGCTGGGGGTTCCTGTGTTAGAAGTCATGTATTTCATAAACTGCGAGCTCCACGGCCAGGCTACCAACCTTATTTTAATCATGAATCAATAAAGATTACTCGTTCCAACATGTTATTCAATTCAAGTCGATAATATTAATCCAAACAGATGTTTTATTTTTATTTTTTTTTCCCACTTAAGAAGAAAATTTCAAGTCTACTCCGCTGGCGTTGCCATTTTCGGAATCACATGATGCATTGCTGCACGCTGATTGGTTGAAAGGTGAGCGACGTTGAATTTGTCTGCAAGAAACCACGCACCAATGTTTTAAATGTGAGCTGTCAAAATGAGTAACAAACGGGACCAAAGGCTCACAACACACCGTGTTATGGTATGGAAGGGTTGGAAGTTAAACAAGTAGTACATAAAGTCTATAGGACCTGCCTGATCCATCCTGATGCCCTATGTTTGGCTGGAGTCTCATCACATCGCTCCTGTGGAGGATGGGCCCGTATGGACAGTCGAAAGTCGCACTTGGAAGACGCTCTGGACACTTACAGTAACGCTTTTATGGCTGAGGACTACAGTTGTCATGAGCATTTTTGCACTCAGGTTTCCATCAATGAACAGTTTACGGTATAACTTCAACAAAGCAGACTTCATGTTAAAACTATAATGAATTTCCTGGTTTCACAGTTGTCCTTTGTGACTCTATAGGGGACAGTTATAGAAGCGAGTTATTTATAATCACGTTGTCTGTTATCACCCAGATGAGGATGGGTTCCCTTTTGAGTCTGGCTCCTCTTGAGGTTTCTTCCTCATGTCGTCGTCCGAAGGAGTTTTTTTTTTTCTTGCCACCGTCGCCACAGGCTTGATCATTGGGGATAAATTAGCTCATGCTGAAAGTCTTTAAATTTCTGTAAAGCTGCATTGTGACACTGACTACGTTTACATGCACGTCCAAATCGAGCTGCTGTTCGTAATCGAGCAAAGGGTCCCAGCAGGGGTGCCAGAGAAATCCAATCCTACATGCACAAGTGAAATCGGGCTATTGTGCAAGGTGCATTGTGCACCCGAGCCACACGTGGCGCTACACGCCCCATCGTGTTGGTACACTTCCGGTTGTCGTCATGAAGAAGAGCTATAGTGTTGCCAGATACTGCTGACGTTTTCCAGCCCAAAACATGTTCAAATCCGCTAAAATGCACTTAAAACCCCCAATCTGGCAACACTAGCAGTTCCGTGTTCAAGCTGTTAGGCTTGCTCTAACAGACTATGGCTACAAACTGTCCAGCGCAGACCACTGTTTTGTAAGACAACTTATTTTGCACAATAATATTTTTCTAAAGTCCATTTTTTGCTTACAAAAAAAATATATATATTTTTTTGCTTACAATTTAACTTATGTCTTAATAAACACACAAAAAGTTCAATTGTTTTGTTTTTATTGACATTCTTCAGATGTTGGATGGATATATATATATATATATATATATATATATATATATATATATATACACACACAAATACAATGACTTGTTTATGTACACAATTCACAGCTATGCAACAGCTGTACAGATGTATTTGGTGATACAGTAAGTGAGCTAAATTTTAACAGTGCAAACAATGCCACAAAAAGAAAAGATTCATGCCGTTGTCATGATTCGTTGTCATGCCGACCGAGGCTGTTGTTTTTCCCGCTTGTAGTCTCGTCACTCGTCACTTCCGGAAGTAGCTCGACAACTAGCTCGATAGGGTATACATGCACAAAGTAGCTCGGCAGAAATCGCATAAACTAGGTCGTGTAGCTCGATTCCGAGAAATCAAGTTCGGTTCAATTTCAGCCGAATTAAGGTGTATACATGGCATTTTCAACTTCGATTTCAGTCGAGCAACGGCAGAAATTCGATTCTCTCTATGTGCATGTAAACGTAGTGACTGTCCGTTGTTAAAAGCGCTCTACAAATAAACTTGACTGGAGGTAAAACAGCACGGCGTGTAAGGTTCACGAACACCATTTCAAGCTTTGGCCAGGAATGCAATCACGTGATTTTCAATCATGGTGGCGCCGGTGGAAAATCGGCAACAGGGGACACTAATATGGATTTGAAGTCGCTGGCATGTTGGTTCGGGAAATCTTTGTTTTCTGATCAAACGGAGACGGAGAGATTGTACTGTACTGTATGTGGAGTGGACCGTTAAGTAATTACAGCTTTGGGGATTTTTCCGCGTCATAACTTGTAGGAAAAGAAGACTGAGGAGGATTGCGTGTTGTGACGTAGCGACTGTGGTTCAGGTAGGTGACAAGCGAGCGATGTGAGGCTTCCAGTAGTCGACTGTGAACACACTTTCTTTCGTGAACCTGGGAAGTGGCGTAACGATGTAATAGCTTTCATCTGAAAGTTTGCTTTCGATTTCATAAAATCAGTGAAATTTAGTTCCTTCTGAAATGTGGTCAAGCAGACAGAGGAAGTCCGTGTGCGCATGCGCAGGTTTACCACCTTCTTTTGGGTTTTACGGCAGCTGGCATCCACAGTGTTGCATTACTGCCATCTACAGGTTTACCTTTGAGCGTGCACTGACAGTTCCATCATTCTGTCGCTAAACGAACAGCTGATCACACCGAGGTGCTCGCTGACCGCCGATATTTATTAGTTTGGTCCTGCGTTTCCTTTCCTTCGTATATAACATAACATCTTTTCTTCTCGCTTTCTTTCCGTTACTGTAGTCGGTCTTTCACGTTTCATTCGCACACTCGCGTCCTCCATTTTTCTCTCCTGTTTCAAATTTGTATCCCACAATGCCTTGCGCAAACGGGGAAAGCCCACCGCATGACGTAGTATCTTGAATTGGGTCATGGTGAAGCCGGAAAAAATAGCGGAGAATTTAGGGCCACATGGCCCAAAATTTATGAATTGTTCTATTTAAATAAAATTGGAAGTCTGTGATTTGAATTCAGTAGCTTTCGCGTCACTAAACAAAAATAATTGGGTGTCGGGGAAAATTATTTTATGACCTAAACTTGGAAAATCTGAAAGGCGGTCTACCTTTAATTACAGCAAGCACTTGTGCTCGAGTTCCATGCTTTTTATAAAAAAAAAAAAGCCACACACAATGAGGATTGTTTATTCAGCTTCAGCGTACAAGTAATTGGTGATTTGTGCCTTTTTTTTTTTTTAAAGCATACTACATGAATTGTTCTGGGAAATATGTGACACGTGGTTATTCCTCAACTTCTCTTTGTCTAGGTGCTTAAATAATGGCGAAAAGTTGGTCGACATCTTACCATCACGCCCGTGTGTTTTGTTGAATGTCCCTGTCCAGATTTATTCCTTCTTTTGCTGTTATAATAACCTCCACTCTTTTGGGAAGGCTTCCCACTTCATTTTAGGGCGCGGATGTGCAGGTGTTCATCCAGCCACAAGAGCATTCATGAGATCAGGTGCTGATGTTGAGCAAGATCTGGGGTGCAGTCGGTATTCCAGTCCATCCCAAAGGTGATCAGTGGGGTTGAGGTCAGGGTTCTGTCCAGGACACTCGAGTTCTTCCAGTCCAACCTTGGCAAACCGTCTTCTTCTGGACAGGTCAACTGTTCTCCTGGAACAAGTTCAGGCCTCTTAGTTTCACTGAATTAATGTATGATGATTATCCGTAGCAGTAAATGATGGTTAAAATGAACTTCCTGTATTTTTGGCTTCTCGGTTTTCATTGGCTATTGATTTCACACATTGATCAATATACATTTAGACTGCAGGTCCAAAAATAAGATATATAAAATAAATATCGATCAAACATGATATACTCTTACTTGCTTGCCGCAAGAAATTTAATTCCGTTCCTACCACTTTGAATTTGATTACAGCTACAGTTGTATCACAGAACCAACTTGAAAACATGAACGTAAACCCCTGTTCTCCGTTTCGGTCGCACCATATGGACGCGCCCCTTGATTACTCATAAGATGTACAGCCCTGGATGTCAGAGGACGCTTTCTTAAAAGGAAATGATCGACTCCCTTCCATCTTTGTTTGACCCTCAGGGCTATAGAAGGAAGAGGGAGAAGTGTTGAGGGTGCACTTCAATTTTTAACAGCTTTGCTCGACTCGGAAAATGACAACAAGAAATGGCGTTACCTCCGCATGACCTCTCGCTCAGATACACAGCGCATAACCCTGCATCATAAAGGTGCTGAGAAGACAATAAGCGCGATTCCATGTTGGAGCCTGGAAGTCTTTTTATTGTTTAAAGTGGCAGGTGGCCTTTTATTCCGAGTGGAATTTAGAAAAACAAGTCCAGCTACTGTATAAAGGAATTGAAATTTTTATGCAGTTTCAACTCATTCAATGAGTGGAATCATCCCCCCCCCCAAAGACATAATTTAAGCCTAACAATACACAAATTAAAAATTTTGGAATGAGCCTCCAGTCCCAGGGCTTTTAAACAGTAAAGCTGTTCCATTTTACGTTTTCTAAAATTTGCAGCGGATAGCATTTGGCTTTAATGTTTAACTCTATGAATGATCCGCTCATAAATAAGAATGCTGAAGTGGTTATGTTTTGTTTCTCGTAAGTTCTTCATGTTACCACTGTTAGCTAGAGCCACGGACTCTGAACTGATGAGATGCATTTCTCCATCCATTCACCTTAAATAGTTCCATTTTCATCTTGTCAGTTCTGTAATCAGACCAGCTGATTGATTTGATTGATTGAATCAAATTGACATTGAGATGTTGGTGCTGAACTGAAGGTCAAATTTTGCTCGCAGAATGTTTGCTCATCGGAAACGTGTCGGAACGTTTCAGTTTTTGCTTAGTGTAGCCAAAGTTTCTGTCCTTTTTGTGTGGTAGTAAGTTAATAGGCTGTTTTTTTTTTTTTTCTGGATATACACACAGTACTGTACAAACGTCTTAGGCCCCCTATTTTTTTTTCTCCATACAATCTTTATCGATTTCTATTTTATGACTTCTTTATGTGCGTGTATATGTATATATGAGTGTTTAGTCTACGTCTAGTTCATATCTAGAGTGTTTATACTGTTTATATTGTCTGTCTGAGTGTTTAGTCTGTGTGTAGTTCTTATCTAGTGTTTATATTGTCTGAGTGTTTAGTCTATGTCTAGTTCCTATCTAGAGTGTTTATACTGTTTATATTGGGTTTTTTTTCAATTATTCTATTTTTATTTATTGCATTGCCTGTTTGCACCGTGGATCAGAGAGGACTGATATTTCATCTGCGCTGTATGTCGAGCATGTATAGCATATTTGACAATAAAGTTGACTTGACTTGACTTATCAAGTCAGTACAGAAACATCTTCGAGTTCCAAACGTTCGTTTTCCAGCACAAAATAAAATGTTATGGTTGGGGGGGGGGAGAGTTTGTATCTGAGCAGAATATTCCACAAGAGAGCACTTTTCAGATCAAAAAAGAAAACATAATGAAGGCTGCTGGGTTTTGGGGCAAAACAAGACCAACTATGAGCTACTGCTCACTTCTGTATCCCCCCGCTCTCGCTTATATCAGAACACAAGCGATCAAAGGAATAAGACACTTGCAGTATTACAGTATGAACGTTGATTTCAACAAATAATGAACCCTGAAACAAGTAAGTAAAGAGCAGTGCGTCTCTGCAGGGATTTCAAACATCATCCTGGTAAACTCATTCTGAAATAGCATTTTGCTTCTTGGAATAGCGTCAAAATCCACTGTGTGTTTCGTAAATACGTTCAGTCGGTAAACAGGAAGTCGATGTGCAACAGACCTGAAAACGGTTTACACGGTGTAGAATCCCAAGCTGAAGCTCAGTACCAAATATCAAGCAGCTGTGATTTGGAGTTGCTGAGAAAAGTGTTACAAAAGCATGGATTTACTAAATTTTTCATAACACTTTTCTCAGCAACTCCAAATCACAACTGCTTGATATTTGGTATGGAGCTTCAGCTTGGGGTTCTATACCATGTATACCATTTTCAGGCCTGTCGCACATCGACTTCCTGTTTACCGACTGAATGTATTTACAAAACAGAGCGTGGATTTACTAAATTTATGTTTGGTCAATACATTGTCGGTAAACAGGAAGTCGATGTGCGATAGACCTGAAAACGGTATAGAACCCCAAGCTGAAGTTTGGTACCAAGTATCAAGTGGCTATGATTTGTGGTTGCTGAGAAAAAGGGTGTTTCGGACGGACGGACAGAGGTAAACTAGCGATGTTAACCGATGACCGTTTGACCAGTGGTTGACCAAATCAACGTCAACCGGTTAAATTTTTTTTTGGTTGTCGGTTAAAAAAAAAAACAAGAAATTCGTTTTGAAGCTGCTGATTTTGGTGCGGAGAACCTGGAATTCTGTGTTGCAAACGCTTGGGGCATGCCATGCGGTGTAAGGACGACAGCTGACAAATCAGAAACACCCATTTAGTCATGTCCCGCCCTCCCGCCCCAGTTAAAGACAGCTGACAAGTCAGAAACACCCATTCAGTCATGTCCCGCCCCAGTTGAACACAGCTGCCACTCGGCGAAAGAAAAAAGTGTAGACACAGGCTTTTTAGCTTACAAATTACTATTCTGTTTTTTTTTTTTAATTATTATTAGAAGGCACATGGAGTTTAGTCCTGCCTTGGCCAGTGCATTCTGAAAATGTGTTTCGGTCTGTAGCCAACAATGCATGTTACTGCAGATCATATCTCTCCACACAAACTAAAGGCGCAGATGCCGACTTTTTCACAGCTGAATCGTGCAGATCCGATTTTTTTTTTTTTAGGGGGGGCGTTGGAGTGTCTGAATAATTTCATCAGAGTAAATTCTGTATTAAAATTACTAAATAAGCAAATGCCGTTACAGTCCATGAAACATAGGAAGTATGAGAAGAAAACAGTAAATCAGAAAGCTGCGCACGTAACTTATTCAGACACTCCAACGCCCCCCCTAAAAAAAAAATCGGATCTGCACGATTCAGCCGTGAAAAACACTACGTTCAGACTGCAACCTGAAACGACCCATATCCGATTTGTTGTGAAATCCGATTTTTTTGTTAGGCCGTTCACATTACCAATTATATGAGACTTGTATGCGATCTCCAATATGAACGGAAAACGACCCAAAAGTGTCCCGCATGCGCAAATTGACACGCAATAAGCACATCTACGTAATACGTAAACAAAAAAAAAAAAGCACACACTTCAAGTTTGCAAGTAAAGCATGGAGATGAGGCGAGACCTGGCGATGTGGTTTTTGTGGCGGCGGCGGAACTCACACAATAATCTGATTAATGTGGGCAGCAGACTAATGAGACCGAAGGTGTCAAATTACTGGAAATTTCCAGAACAATCTTATAATCTTGTAATACAGGATGGTTTAAGTTATAAATCAGTTATAGAAACTGTTTTACTTAATCAGGCTAACAGATCAACATCCAGGTCCCTACCAAATCCACCATTAGCTTGATCAATTCTATAAAAGTCTATTTAAATTCTGAAAACTGTACAAATGTTGTTGTTTTCCACCAAAGAGGCGGGATTAGCCAACGCAGAATAGTGACGTTTGTCTCTTGTCGATGACGCGTAGGTCGCATGAATGCGACCTGTCCGGTCAGACTGCGGTCGCATGTGAAAATAACGGATATGCATCGGAATTAGGACCACATATCCAAGCGGCCTGGGTCGCATGTGAAAAAAATCGGATCTGTGTCGTTCAGATTGTCAATAACAAATCGGATACAGGTCGCATACGGGCAAAAAAATCGGATATGGGTCGTTTCAGGGTGCAGTCTGAACGTAGTCATTGTGTCCAGAAGAACTTTGGCTGGTTCTGCAAGATGCTCAGTAAATCCTCCAGCTTATAAAACTGCACTCATTGGACCTCAGACTACTGGTTTTATTTTTTAAAGCAAAGGGTCGTCTCATACCAAATATTGACTTTGTTTCATTTATGATGGTTTACTGCTTACTGTTTATAGTATATATATATTTTTTTCCATGTTGAAACATTTCATTTCATTACTTTTAAGCCATTTTAGGTCTCCAGGATTTCTTGACATGTCCTCAAGACTTCTGCACAGTACTGTGCGTATAATAATGAGATTCCTCTTACTATTCTTATCCAGTCTCTGTGGGCAGCGCCAACTCTTTCTCTTCTGTATTTGATCTAAATGCCTTGAGTGTTTCTCCATCCTTGACCCTCCACTGACCCTTCACACGCCTCTGCATCTCATTGACCAAAAACTGCAGCTTCCCCTGGTGCTGTTCCTCTATTGATCACAGACCAACCCTGCTGCTCGGAAGAGAGCACACGGTCCAGACGAGCAAGTGCTCAGAGATGGCGCCACTTCAGCCGAGTCAAGGTCACGGCGTGTGTGTGAGGTCAGTTAAAGGCAGATTGCAGAGGCTGTGTGCTGGTTAGAGATCCTTGGCGTCTCATCAGGTGGATTATTAATGAAGTTAGGGACTGCGTGACTCTTTCCACGACCATCTGTTCTCACGTTTCTCGCGTCTCCTAGCACCGAGTTCTCTTATTAATTGAAGCCAGGCTCCGTCTCATTTACTCCCTCACTGCTCTGGGAAGTCTCGGTGCTCGTGCACACCTCGGCTCCGAGGTTGGGATTCGGGTTCAGGTGTAGATTTTGTGATCAGTGTAATATGAAGCTGTGGAGTGGAGTGGAGTGTCGGATGGAGCTTCACACGCTGGTGGCGATTGGGAACGCTCTCAGTATTGTGTCGCTCATCCTGTCTTCCTCTTCTCTGCTTGTTTATTTGTGTGTAAATATAGTAATGAGGTGATTTTTTTGTTTGTTTATTTAATTCGCTGTGTTTTTTGGCTGCAGTCGTGCAAATTTCTCCTTCAGTAAGATATCATCCGACTGTCTGTCGGCCATCTGTTTATTTTTATTCTTTCTGGTTTCATCTTGCACCATTTCTTATCTTCTTCCGGGCTTATTGTCTGTTTCTCTTCTATTTTTTGTCTCTTCTTGCTCTTTGTTCTTCTTTTTATTTCATTTCTCTTCTCTTTTTGTGTCTTCTTGCTTGTCTTTTCTTCTCTTCTCGGCCTTTGGTTTTTTTTTTTGGTTTTTTTTCCCCCGCTCAGCTATACACAACGCCGTATCTTGGCTTCACCTTATGTGCTGTTAATATTAAATCGATGCATCCTCAGGAGATGTTTGTTCCTCTCTCGCCGTTCCTCAGACCCTCTGTCTCCTGTTGTTATCTGATGCAGGAGATCACCTGTGTCCCCATGGAGCTTAATATTTTCTCCTCCGTTCCTCCAAATCAGTTATTGTGTTTGATCTGCTTTGCGTGTGAAAGGTGACGGAGGCCATGCGTTTCCTTCCGCTTGCGACTGGCTGCTCCTCAGGGAGCGCCACTGAGATGAGAGGAAAATCAATAATGACAAAACGGAAAGAGGTTCCGACCTGACCTGAGTGATGACTGAAGAATGAGAGAAAAAAAAGAGGAAAGAGTGAGGGATGAGAGCGATATAGCAGGAGAAAGAGGGACGGGCGAGCTGAGATTCATTGCATGCGGAGCCAGGAGCGAGAGAGAAACAGAGAGCGAGAGAGAGTGATGAAAAGCTGCATCAGTGGTTTATAACTCAGCCAGGCAGCGCTGGTGTCACCACGCTGAGGCTCCATTAATATTTATACCCATTAGCTGGTGGTGCATGAAGGAGCGAGACAGAAGGCTGACAAACGCCAGCATTCAGAGTAACGCAGTGCTGTCGATCCTAAAGGCTTCATTCATCCTCAGCTGGGCTGCAGGAGGAAATCCACAGGCTGAGAGCGAACTCGAGGCTCAGGAGGAGCAGGTGGCAGGATGACAGGCAAAGTCAAGTTTAAGCTCGTGTCGCTTTCTAGTAGAAACAAACATTTAAATGATTCTGGTCTTGTACCAGCTGTCAGGTTATTTGTATATCGCTTTGAACAACCGACATCATCACAAAGCAGCTTGACAGGAAAATGAAGACTTTGAACTAATTTTATCCCTGATAAATTTGTTCATCCGTAATGAACAAGCCTGAGGTGACGGTGAAGGGAAAATCTCCCTCAGACGACACGAGGAAGAAACCTTGAGAAGAACCAGAATCAAAAGGGAAGCCAAGGTGTCCGTATTGGAGAAATCTCAAAATATGCTTTTGTCAAAGTACCATGAGTACTTTTATATCTTCGACCAACTCCACTGTTCCTTAGATTAACAAGTAACAGACTGGATACATTTTTCCCTTTAGTTCTATATTAACTTTGATTTACTGACTGAGTGACGGACAGCTGACAGAATGACCAGCTCACTGACTGATGGACAAACTGATTATTTTTTTAAATTGTGGAATTTCATAAGCCTTTCTATTTTTCATAAAAGACCGACTGATGGATGATTGACAGACTGTTAGGTGGGGTCTGACTGGTTGATGGTCTGACTGGTTGACTGATGGACTAACTGGTTGATGGTCTGACTGGTTAACTTACTGACTGGGTGATGGTCTGACTGGTTGACTGATGGACTAACTGGTTGATGGTCTGACTGGTTAACTTACTGACTGGGTGATGGTCTGACTGGTTGACTGATGGACTAACTGGTTGATGGTCTGACTGGTTAACTTACTGACTGGGTGATGGTCTGACTGGTTGACTGATGGACTAACTGGTTGATGGTCTGACTGGTTAACTTACTGACTGGTTGATGGTCTGACTGGTTGACTGACTGACTAGTTGACTGGTTGATGGTCTGACTGGTTATCTGACTTTCTGGTTGACTGACTAGTTGACTGACTGGTGGTGTGACTGACTGACTTGAGAAGAAACCTTGAGAAGAACCAGAATCAAGAGGGAAGCCAAGGACGGATTGACTGGTTGACTGACGGGCTGGTTGACGACCTGACTGGTTGATGGCCTGACTGGTTGATTGACGGGCTGGTTGATGGTCTGACTGGTTATCTGACTGACTGACTGGTTGATGGTCTGACTGGTTGACTGACTGATTGTCTGGTTGATGGTCTGACTGGTTATCTCACTGACTGGCTGATGGTCTGACTGACTGACTGGTTAACTGACTGACAGTCTGACTGGTTATCTGACTGACTGGTTGATGGTCTGACTGGTTGACGGACAGATGGACTGACTGGTTGACTGACAGGCTGGTTGATGGTCTGACTGGTTATCTGACTGAGTGTCTGGTTGACTGATGGTCTGACTGGTTATCTCACTGACTGACTGGTTGATGGTCTGACTGGTTGACTGACTGATTGTCTGGTTGATGGTCTGACTGGTTATCTCACTGACTGGCTGATGGTCTGACTGACTGGTTAACTGACTGACAGTCTGACTGGTTATCTGACTGACTGGTTGATGGTCTGACTGGTTGACGGACGGACGGACTGACTGGTTGACTGACGGGCTGGTTGATGGTCTGACTGGTTGACGGACGGGCTGGTTGATGGTCTGACTGGTTATCTGACTGACTGACTGACTGACTGGTTGTCTGGTTGACTGATGGACTGATTGGTTGACTGACGGAGTGATGGTCAACTGACTCACTAAAGGACTGACACTAACCGAATGATTGACAGACTGGATGACTGACTGGACAGTGTGTTTATATTGTGACACTGATATTTTACAAGCATGCTGGTCAAATGACTGAATGTCTGACTGACCTAGACGATATCTGACTAGCTGACAGACAGGTGACTTAGTGCTGGTGACTTTTATTTTTTTGAGAAACTTGGTGCAGTTCTATTTCCCAAGCATCTTGTACATAATCCATTTATACCAACAGTAAAAGTAAACAGCAGTATACATATTGTGCACTGTGAAAAAATCTACAAGTATCACGATGCACTGTTTTTCCATCTTGCCTACCCTGCCTCAAAACTCCAGCTGTCTTTGAGAACATTCTTCAGAACTTTCATGACCACATGGAAACGGTGTGTGAAATGAAGACGTGTTCACAGAGAGACGCTTTGAGATGCGATGACTCGGTGGAGCTCGTTTTCATTTATGGAGTCACCTTCATGGCAGCAGGAGCAACGAGTCCGTGCATATAGCCAAGCTCGGAGAGGGTGCACACCTGCTTACACACACGAATTACTTCACTAAGGCTGATGGGCAGCTGCTGTCAACATGGCAGCAGGTTTAACACGCCTATAAGCATGTAATGAGGCAAGAAAAAAGCCTTTCCGGGGTTACGTGTTTATAATTGTGTGTGTGTGTATCTACAAAACACTCCCAAAGCTCTCGACCACACCATCTGGAGGCCCGCGTCTCCACCAATGAGCCAACGCACGCAACTCATGATTGGCATTAAGTGGGTTTGAGTTCTCTATGCATTTAACCCTGTTAGCCGCTGCGAATACACAGGAAGCTCAGAGAGAAAACGGAAGACGGTGTAAATCCCTGAGAAACCATATACAGGGATGTAGAGCTATATGCTTTGGTCATATGTCTGCCAAGTTTTAATATGATTCATTACACCGCAGCACTTCTGAATATTCACTGCTGATTGGTCAAGATTAATGTTTTACAGCAGCAGCAACTCCGGCAGTAATTCTGGATATCATTTATTTTAATGCTCTTGTTGTATGTAATAAATTTCAGCTTTTTTTTTTTTTTAATAGTAATGGCTTCTTCACAAGACTTTTTAGAGTAAGCATTTTTGGAAGGAGTCTCCAGTGTCGGTCAGCACTTTGCGATAGTAAAGTTGTAACTATAAAGGTTTTTTTTTTTTTTGTAACATGGCCAGGAGAGGCTGCTGAGGGCATGACCGTTTATAGCTGCTATGATGTCATTTACATTAAATGTGGGGAAAAACCAAACATAATTCTTTAATCCAGGGGTTTTCAAAGTGTGGGAGAGTCAGCCCCCCCTCAGAGACCAAATAAACAACAGCGCCCCCCTTACAATTTTTGTTGTTGCTATACTTAATGTTCCATTTGTATTTTTAAAAAATGGTTGTTGTACACATTTTTTTTATTTTTCACATTTTAAACATCTGTGTTTTTAAAACATCTTGTTTTACACATTTTAAACATCTCATAGCATCGTTAGCTAGCACCTCTTGGCAGACAGCACACTGTGGCAGTGGAGCATCTTCAGATCCAGTCCATGAAAATCCAAACTTTAAATAATCGTGGTCATACTTCCTTCTTTTTTCAGTCCCCCCAGGTTTCTGCGGGCCTTTTTTGTGATTGTTGCGGGCTAAAATGTCTGATGTTGCGGGGGGTTTTCCAAAAAATTGCGATGCAAGTTGCGGTGTTTTTTTTTTTTTTTTTTTTTAGGTTTTTGTTGCGATTACATTGCGGGAGGAAGGGAAAGTTGCGAGAAATTGTTGCGATTTTCTTTTTGTGATTAAAATTGAGTGATATGTTAAATATTAAGTTATTACCAAAAAACTATTGATTAAAAAAACAAAGACACTGAGAAATGGTCCTATAAACAACTTTACCAATATAAAAGATTACCAGGACTACAAAAATGCAGAAAAATAGGCTTTACTTATCCAAATGCACCTGTTGGTTCAAAAGTTAAAGTGCAGAGAACCTCACAGCACAACATGGCATTACCTTAAAATATAATATAAATGCCTCAGCTTTCATGTAAGAAAAAAAACTATTAATACTAGTACTGTGTGCAGGCAGTCTCTCCTGAAGACTAAATTAAACAATAATTATAAACTAATAAAATAAATGGCTCAGGCTTCATAGAAGAAAAAAAAACAATTTGAACAGAATCTCACAGTATGATGCTGAAGCTGCCTAAACAATGGAAAATAAAATACCATTTTGGCAAAAATGTTGGCATCCATTAATTTCTTGTATTAAGTAAAAAAAAAAAATAATAATGTAAAGTGCGCACAGTCCTTCACTGTAAACATAACACACTTTCAGTAACAGAATTTAAGCCTATATAAACACCGACTCGCACATCATGCAGTGTTGCCAGATACTGCTGACGTTTTCCAGTCCAAAATATGTTCAAAACCCGCCAAAATGCACTTGAAACTGCCCAATCTGGCAACACTGCGCGCATGCTGCTTCTCTTGAACGTATACACGGAAGTAAGGCGGAAGGTAGTTTGTCGACGTCACCTCAAGACGACGCCGACGATTGGTCAAAGTTGCGGTGATTGGATATAATTACAACACCGCCCTGAATTCGCGGGGATTGGTTGAATTTGTGTTGAAGTTGCAGGCTCTGGTTTTTTTTTGCTTGGCCCAGACTCTGTCTCCTCACTCACTGTAGCTTTAGGTACTAAAAATCGATCCATTTTGTCTCCGGCAAAGGCTAGCTGAAGTTTGCTAAATGTCCGCAATAGTAATTTATTCTGGTTTATTTTTCCTCACGTTGCGCCCCCCCGAAGAACTCTGGCGCCCCACACTTTGAAAAGCCCTGCTTTAATAAATGTCTCTTTCTATGATAAGGGGTTACTACTTTGTGGCATGCCACTCAAAATTTAAAACCACAAGAAGAGCTTTAAATATGGGTTATAATTAATAGTTATAGTCCCCTGGTATATACATCATCAGGGGGAGATAACTCTCCCGCTGTTCCGTGCAGGAGAGACCACATTGAAAACCGTGAAAATCTGGCGTCACGCGTGTAACCTGGGCACTAATTTTTGAGCCAAAAGATTTACAGAAAGTCATGATTTCTCCCAGGGAAATAATAAAGCTAGACTGCCTTTCAGATTTTTCAAACATAGGTCATAAGAATTTTCCCCGACACCTAGTTATTTTTGTTTAGTACTGAATTCGAATCACAGGCTTCCAATTGTATTAGTTTTCTTTTAACAGAACAATTAATGAATTTAAGGCCACATGGCCCTAAATTCTCCGCTATTTTTTCCTGCTTCACCATGACCCAATTCAAGATACGACGTCATGCATCACATGGTGGTGGGCTTTCCCCGTTCACGCAAGGCATTGTGGGATGCAAATTTGAAACAGGAGAGAAAAATGGAGGATGCGAGTGTGTGAATGAAACGTGAAAGACTGACTACAGTAACAGAAAGAAAGCGAGAAGAAAAGGTGTTATGTTCTATACGAAGGAAAGGAAACGCAGGACCAAATTAATAAATATCGGCGCTCAGCGAGCACCTCGGTGTGATCAGCTGTTCGTTTAGCGACAGAATGATGGAACTGTCAGTGCACGCTCAAAGGTAAACCTGCGCATGTGCGTGCACACACACACACGGACTTCCTCTGTCTGCTTGACTGCGCGAAGAAGCGAGCGATTTCATGCACGTTATTTGCTTTAATCCCCTCAAATTAAATAACTTCCCAGCCACACAACAGAATGGCCTGATATTTTGTGAGATATTACAGAAATAAACATTCATCACAATGACCAAATTTCAGAGGGAACTAAATTTCACCGATTTTATGAAATCGAAAGGCCGTCTAGCTTTAATAGAGAAAGAAAAGTATTTCACATATCAGGCAGGAAAAAAAAAATTCAAATGCATAAATCGTCTCCAAGCATTTTAACAAAATTTCATGTCGATTTTACCCGGGAAGAACTACTGGAGCCAGAGTAGTGGTGATGCACTAAAAATGTGCCTTGCAAGGATGTTATTTAATCTGAGAAATTGAAAAAAAAGAACTTTATTCGTAAAATATTTGTGAATTGAACCTATGAGTCACTGGTGTGTAACGTGGTCGTAATTTTCTCGGACAGACTATGACTTTCACCTGCCTTGCCGCCATTAAATGCACCCTGGATGTCTTGCGCAGTGACATCACAAGTGTGTCTGGAGATCCGCACGACCTAGTTAGTTCAGTCTTAACACTTCCGAGTAGGAATTAGCGGGCACCTGTTTCACGCGTGACCGTTGGACGGATCCAAATAAAAAGAAATGCATCAGAATTTTTTTTTGCTATAAAACTTGAGAGCAGTCAGATTTATATATATTTAACACGCGCGCGCACGCACGCCCAGCTTTTATTTAATTTTAAAAATAGCCTTTTAAACACTATCTGAACGATCGTAACTTGGATGAACAGAGGATGTTCCATGCGTGACGTGATTTTTGATCGGTGCTCACGTGGATTTGGGAAGACTGACGGTGTAAATGTTTTTCCGTGTTTAAGTTCGAGTTTAAGCCCAAGTACGCTCGAGGAAAATTTTAAG
Source organism: Neoarius graeffei (assembly GCF_027579695.1). Classification (NCBI taxonomy): domain Eukaryota; kingdom Metazoa; phylum Chordata; class Actinopteri; order Siluriformes; family Ariidae; genus Neoarius; species Neoarius graeffei. The sequence continues at coordinate 8,505,559 of NC_083580.1, forward strand.
CTTATCTTGTTCGAGTGACATTGGATTGAAATACCAGCACCGATTTTGTCAGAAAATGGGTCAACGAAGACGGTGATTTTAAAAAAAAAAAAAATCCAACAAGATGCTTTGCTCATTTTACCAACGCTGTGTCACAGACCTGCAATGACCACAAAAATATATTTGGTTTTTATTTCTATTTATTCTCGCTCATGCTACACAACCACAAACCTGGCATAAGGCATTTATAACCCTTTATCATAGAAAGAGCCAAATCTCAAAATTGTCAATATTGGAGCGTTGCTTTAGTGTAAGAGGAGTAAAACACCTTGCTTTGTATCAGACCGCACTGCACCACTCCACTCCATCGCTGATTATTTTCCTCCGGCAGCATACCCCAGCGTGTTTCATTCCTTGCTTGTCTCAGACATCATCGCTAACCCAAACGTCTTGTGTTTCCACAGGTGATCTCTGCGCTGTCCAGACTCTCTCAGCAGAGCATCGCTCAGATTAAAGGCATCAGGTACGGGTCCATCTCACCCCCCCTACTCTACACTTCACAGCTAAAGCTTTTGCTTTCTTTCTTTCTTTCTTGCTTTCTTTCTTGCTTTCCTTTCTTTCTTTCTTTTTCTTTCTTTCTTTTTCTTTCTTGCTTGCTTGCTTTCTTTGCTTTCTTTCTTGCTTTCTTTTTCTTGCTTGCTCTTTCTTTCTTGCTTGCTTGCTCTTTCTTTCTTTCTTTCTTTCTTTCTTTCTTTCTTTCTTTCTTTCTTTCTTTCTTTCTCTTGCTTGCTTTTTCTTTGCTTGCTTGCTTGCTTGCTTTTCTTTCTTTCTTTCTTTCTCTTGCTTGTTTGCTTTTTCTTTTCTTGCTTGCTTGCTTTCCTTCTTTGCTTTCTTTCTTGCTTGCTTGCTTGCTTTCTTTTCTTTCTTGCTTGCTTGCTTTTCTTTCTTGCTTGCTTGCTTGCTTTTCTTTCTTGCTTGCTTTGCTTTCTTGCTTGCTTGCTTTCTTTTCTTTCTTTCTTTCTTGCTTGCTTTTCTTTCTTTCTTTTTCTTTCTTTCTTGCTTGCTTTCCTTTCTTTCTTTTTCTTTCTTTCTTTCTTTCTTTCTTTCTTTCTTTCTTTCTTTCTTTCTTTTTCTTGCTTGCTTGCTTTTTCTTTTCTTGCTTGCTTGCTTGCTTTCCTTTCTTTCTTTCTTGCTTGCTTTTCTTGCTTGCTTGCTTTTCTTGCTTGCTTGCTTTTCTTGCTTGCTTGCTTTCTTTTCTTTCTTGCTTGCTTGCTTTCCTTTCTTTCTTTCTTTCTTTCTTTCTTTCTTTCTTTCTTTCTTTCTTTCTTTCTTTCTTTTTCTTGCTTGCTTGCTTGCTTTCCTTTCTTTCTTTCTTTCTTTCTTTCTTTCTTTCTTTCTTTCTTTCTTTCTTTCTTTCTTTCTTTCTTTCTTTTTCTTGCTTGCTTGCTTGCTTTCCTTTCTTTCTTGCTTTCTTTTTGCTTTCTTTCTTTCTTTCTTTCTTTCTTTCTTTCTTTCTTTCTTTCTTTTCTTTCTTTTTCTTGCTTGCTTGCTTTTCTTTCTTTTTCTTTGTTTCTTGCTTGCTTGCTTTTTCTTTTCTTGCTTGCTTGCTTTCTTTGCTTTCTTTCTTGCTTTCTTTGCTTTCTTTCTTGCTTTTCTTTCTTGCTTGCTTGCTTTCTTTTCTTTGCTTTCTTTCTTTCTTGCTTGCTTGCTTGCTTGTCGTTCGTTCCCAGCTCTAGGCTCAGGTGCCTTTTCAAATGAAAGCTTTAAGATGGTGTCTGGCTCCTGGAGCAGCATGTGGGCTCAAGCTGTGGGTCGGCTTTGGCTGTGCAGTGGGGCTATGAGGCCCTCAGGGACACGGCAGGCTCTGTTTGTGTCTCTTTACGTGCTCAGGCTCCACAAATAAAGCCTTTTATCCGGCAGGGTAATGAGCTGATGGAGCGACATTAGGCCCGAGGGGAAGGAGCAGTGAAAATGGGGGATCCCATTAGCTAACGCTTCATAACACACCGAGAGAGAGAGAGAGAGCGAGACAGAGAGAGAGCGAGAGAGAGAGAGGTGTCGAAATCACTAACTAGTCTCAACAAGCTGAGAGCTGAAGAGGGTTCAGCAGCAAAGCTTCCTGTTTAGTGATCACTGGATGTCCCACACCTCCGTGTGCATCTATTAATCAAGATGGTCAGCATCTCGGAACTGGATTATCCTTTAAGCTGAAAGTGTCTCTGCAGCTACAAGGCCTGTGACCGTAGCAGGAAAGTTCTCTGGATGTGACTTGGCAGACAACGCAGTCTGTGACTAATGCAAGTCAAATTTACCCTCTGCAGCGTTCCGCGTGTGTGTTTTAAGAGCACTCGGAGCGCAGTCTGATTCAGCGAGCTCTCGTCGTGCGCGAGAGGTTGGAGAAAGACATCTTTGTGTCCTGTCACGTCATGACGAGTCTCTCGGAGATTGGAGCTCCAGCGCTTGTGGAGTCTGTGGCCTGGCGTGACCCTCAGGGTTTATTTGTGGCACTGAAATGCACTGTGTTCTCCTGACATTTTGCTGAAGGAGCCTCTTTTTCTGTGCACAGTATCCTGTTGAAGAAGTGGCTCCCTGTAGCAATGCGAGAATGTTCTTTTTGGTACGTTAGTCAGGAATTAGGCCAGAATTACTACTTGTATTGAATGAATATTGAAGCCAGATATGCCTTCATGCTTGGGAAAAGTGATGCATGTTATTAACAGCGTTCATGAGACAGTTAACATCAGAGCATTAGATTAGATTACATTGCAAAGGAGTCTGGTTCCTGGTCTAACTGTTCATCAGAGAGCAAGCGATCAGCAGAAGTCATAAATTAAATACAGAGTCTCGGAGACGTGGACCAAAAAGGGACTTTCCTCATTTTTTCCCCCCCTTATTCGGGTCCAAAGGACCTTCTTGTAGTTTCTTTGCAAGCTCAGAAACCCAAAACTTCAGAAATGGTCATCGGGTTCTGACAAAAGCTTGGATTTCTGCACGATCCAGAAACTCAACAGCGTTTTTCTTAAATACGAGCGTCCAGTTTTACCGACATACATCAAATTTGGTCGTCGCAGGGCTTTTTCAGATAATCAAATATCACCGTCGCATCCATTAACTCTGCCAAACAGGAAGTGAACCGTTTTGGATTTTGGATCCAGTCGTGGCTTTACCTACCGTAGACGTGCCAAATTTGGTCGACACGCAGGACTTTTTCTCATTCACACCTGGCAGATTCTACCATAACAGAGGCCAGTTAAGTCCCATCTCCTTAAATTGCTGAATTGATTATTTTGATCTTTTTTTGGGGGGGGGGGCTTTTTCACCTTTATTGGATAGGACAGTGTAGAGACAGGAAACGAGCGGGAGAGAGAGAGACAGGGAGGGATCGGGAAATGACCTCGGGTCGGAATCGAACCCGGGTCCCCGGATTTATGGTATGGCGCCTTATCCACCTGAGCCACGACGCCCCCTATTTTGATCATTCTATTAAGTTTTTCTAGTAGTCGATATAAATATCTTGCGCCAAATTATCGCACGTTACAGAAAATAAAGAAAAAATCCAAATCCGAGTCTGACTGCATTTAATGCACGAGTCCTCGAGTCATGAGACAGGGAACGAGTCGGACTCATGCACTACACGCCTGGGTAAAGCCGTGAGTTTCTGGCCTAGTCCGAGTGAAAACGAAGTCCAAGATAACGCCAAACAAATCTGAACGATGCCCAAGTGTCCCCTTGAAGAACTCCGAGTTGTCACACTAAACTCGGAGGACATGTTACAGTCAATGATGACCGAGTTAGCGGCGTCTAAGTTGCGAAGGAACGTTTGATATCTTAAACGGCGTTGCCATGGCAAGGAGCATGTAGTGCAGCACAATCAGGAAGTGTGACATAGTTCCACCGTACATCATCATACAGTGCAGCTCAGAGTTCACAGTGATGCAGAATAATGACATCGACTTGCCAGTACTGCCTCATGAACCAGACACTGCTGCGCCTTTGGTGCTTGGATTCACCAGTCGCTGCTTGCAGCTGTATTATATTTTTATGTAGGCAGCAGTGGGTTCTGAATAAATTAGTATTAATGTAAGGTCATCCATTTTCCTTCCTCCACTGCAGCATTAGACTCGTAAACCTTTGCTCTGAAGCACCGGTAGCCTATAAACAATCAGCCAAGATTTCAAACCGTGATCGGACAGAGAGTACTTTTTTTTATTTTTATTTTTTTTACTTTCTTTATTTCTTTTAGATGCGTTCTGTACGAAATGGGTCCCATTTCAAACGACATGACTCTGATAATAGTGTAGTTACCCATAAAAGATCCAGACAGCTGTAATAGTACATACATGTCAACCTATACGGAATGTCTATTTTATACGGATTTGATTCAATAAACGTAGTATACGGGCGTATAAATAAAGTTATACGGATTCTTTAAAAAAACTTCAATATTTATTTAGAGCTATAATCAATTCCCACGATGATAAAAGAGCGCATAACATTTACAAACGTACTGCACACCACAGACAGCCAGTAAAGAGTCTTATGAAATCACGCGTTATCTTGTGGTAGCGAGACTTCGTTCCACTTTTGATCATGCGCACACCGCGTTGCGAGAATCCCGCCAACCGTGAAGTCATAGACATATAAACATAGACGCCGCCTTCTGCGTAGAATCATACGTCATCCTCGCCGCCATATTGGATGTGGCAAAGTGGAGATTCTTCAACCGTCCCTACAGTAGCCGAGAATAAAGATGCCTCATTCATGTGCTGCGTTTAACTGTACCAACAGGTTTACCGTCCAAACGAGATCACATGGGATTACCTTTCACAGGTGAGACTGGAAAAATACTTTTCATTGTATTTGGTCATTATAACGTAATTTTACAAACAGATTTTCCTGACTTTGTGGCTAATATGAAGTCTCGCGCATAATAGCCGCTCAGTGAAACCTGTCTCCAAACAACGAAGTATTTCCTTCGTAACTACGCTGATAACACTTTGTGTTTTTGTCAAACATTGGAGCTTTGTATTCATTCTGAAGGTTTATTGTTATTAATATTGAATAAAAAGTAACTGGGATATATCATTGTTAATTATCATTCAAATTTTAGGTAAATTATTTTAATTTGCATCTTATACGGATTTTATAAGGGAAATACAGATTTTGGAGGTTGGTTATACAGGTTTGATTGACCAAAGGTTGACATGTATGATAGTAGTACCGGTACTTCAGTTAGTAGCACTGGGAGGAATGCAGCAAGGAGGCCAGAAGTTGTTCACGAGACCTGGCAATTTCTCACAGCTGTTACCAATGAAGCAAAGTGGGCGGGGTGAGCAATGCGAACATAGTTGAGCGAAGTCAACTTTATGCAAATGAGATGCAAAGCGATTTGGCGTCCACCATTTGAGAATGAATATTTTTCCCGGCGTGACTATGGTCTTTGGTTCCACGTGGTTGTTCAGGCGGTGATCATCTTCACTGTGTGGTTTCGGGTATCGAGTGTATGATTTCTCCGAATCGTAACAGCGCACGTCATACATGTCAACCTTTGGTCAATCAAACCTGTATAACCAACCTCCAAAATCCGTATTTCCCTTATAAAATCTGTATAAGATGCAAATTAAAATAATTTACCTAAAATTTGAATGATAATTAACAATGATATATCCCAGTTACTTTTTATTCAATATTAATAACAATAAACCTTCAGAATGAATACAAAGCTCCAATGTTTGACAAAAACACAGTGTTATCAGCGTTAGTCTGGCTAACGCGACTGCAAAGCTCTCTGAGCTATTGGTCTGGCCAAGATATTAAGCCCAACCGTTTCCCAGAGCCCGTGGTTGACCCGCCTCCCTGAAATGCCTCAGTTTGCTACTGGTCGGAGCCAGAAAAGGCTGTGATGAAGCTTAAACCAATCACATCACTCTTTCCTCTGACGTATGCGACGCGACGGGGCTAACTGGTAGATTAAACCATAGACATCCTATTATTAAACTCTTACCGAAGCCGGTCGGGAGCAAGGCGAAAACGTCCTTCCTTTCAATAAATACCTCCAGGGCTGCTCTTTGCTCCATTTTCAATGAGAACTTCCCGTTGAATGCTTTCAATACTGCATTCGTGAATGAAGCGCTTCCGGCATAGATTCTGTAAACAATCTATGGCTTCCGGTCGCAGTTCTACTACGTCAGTGCCTTGAACACGCCTCTACCCAGGGCCGTTGGAGATGCTCAAAGTTGATTGGTTCCCGATTTTTCGGGAGCTTGGAAGAGCTGGAGATAGCTTGCCTTGCCAGACTAAGCTCGCAACAGGCCCTCGTGTTGCGTCACGCTTAGGATGGGCGGGCCCAGGCTATATCAGCGTAGTTACGAAGGAAATACTTCGTTGTTTGGAGACAGGTTTCACCGAGTGGCTATTATGCGCGAGACTTCATATTAGCCACAAAGTCAGGAAAATCTGTTCGTAAAATTATGTTATGACCAAATACAATGAAAAGTATTTTTCCAGTCTCACCTGTGATCTCGTTTGGACGGTAAACCTGTTGGTACAGTTAAATGCAGCACATGAATGAGGCATCTTTATTCTCGGCTACTGTCTAGACGCTATACCAGAGACGGTTGAAGAATCTCCACTTTGCCACATCCAATATGGCGGCGAGGATGACGTATGATTCTATGCAGAAGGCGGAGTCTATGACTTCACGGTTGGCGGGATTCTCGCAATGCGGTGTGCGCATGATCAAAAGTGGAACGAAGTCTCGCTACCACAAGATAACGCGCGATTTCATAAGACTCTTTACTGGCTGTCTGTGGTGTACAGTACGTTTGTAAATGTTATGCGCTCTTTTATCATCGTGGGAATTGATTATAGCTCTAAATAAATATTGAATTTTTTTTAAAGAATCCGTATAACTTTATTTATACGCCTGTATACTACGTTTATTGAATCAAATCCGTATAAAATACGGACATTCCGTATAGGTTGACATGTATGGCACGTGTTTTCACTGTTCTATTTTGGTACATCAGAGCAAAATGTTGTTTTGGGCTCAGGGTGCTGCTAGTCGACAGTGATGCATTTTATACACAAGCGTTTCTCTGTAGAATGTTTATTTTTAGTAAGAACATGGCTTTGTGTGTATCCTGGAGATAGCTTGTACAGATTTTGTGGGACTACCAGTGCAACCATGGTGACTGGGAGTAAAGTTAAAAAACGCCCAGTAGGTACCACCAAGCTTGTACCATAGTACTCGAGTCCAGGACTCGGACTGGAGTCCTAATTTTAAGGACTAGTGGACTTGAGCACTGATGACTTGGACTCGGACTCATAAATTGGAGACGAGGACTCTGATTTTTTTTTTTTGGTAACATGCCATAATAATTTGGTATAAGATATTTATATCTACATTAATTTTTCGTGCAAGAGAATGCACATTCACCTGTTCATACGTCATGTTCAGGAACAAACTAACGTTAACGGCGCTAAAATGCCTGGACAGGACACCCCTAGGATTGTCACTTCTCATGCAGTGGGGAAAAATGCACTGCTGTGTGTTCCATATGTAGAAGAACTATCGAGGGGACGACCTCGAACTTCAATCGTCATTTGGCAAGACTCCACCCAGAGAAGGAAGCGACACGCTATGTTCATTGGTCTGTTGATAGTGGGCGGGGCTTGCTTGCTGAGCGATGAACTAGCTAGTGTTAACCCTCTCTCATGTTATTTGCCCTGTTGATAGTGGGTGGGGCTTGCTGAACGATGAACAAGCTTTTTATCTGTAGCCTGTTCACTAAAATGGCACAGTCGAGCAGGAACAGAGACGCTTTCACATAAACGCAGCAACGGTCACCGTGAAATAGTGCGGGTGGAGTCTTGTTCTCGGATTAATAGTGGACTCGACTCGAAATTTTCTTTAATGACTTTGACCTGAACACTGGGGACTCGGACTCGAGGTTTAGTGACTCGACGACAACACTGCCTACTAACGTACAGCGAGTTTGGGTTTGGTCTTCTATTGATTTCTGTCGAGTTTTTTTTTTTTAAATCTAAACTTTATTTCCATCGCAAGAAAAGAACAAGGTTTGTAACTGTTCTCGGGCTCAAATTACGTTAAATTTAAATCAGTGGCGGCTGGTAGTCTTTCAAACAGGGGAGGCTGGTCGGTTACGATATTTCCAGATTTTAAAAGAAAACACATCAATTTTGCCCATACTCTTGCCTCTGATCTGGCTGATTGTTGGCAGGGTCACAAACTGTGAAATAACAGGTTCTTTTGGCCCATTAGCCTACTGTCCAATATACATGATGGTGGTGTTGGGGGGTATATTTTAACATTTTATATTTTAAAATTGTGGCATGTTGTTTAAAAATTGATCATTATTGAAAGCAGCTCTTTGTCAGGAACCTCAGCAGTAACAGCAGAGTGTTCTGGAATAGGCACAAGCACTGACCTTGGGGAGCCAAACACAGAGCTGGGTGCCACACATTTCATTCAATGACACTTTCCCTATATTTTACTTATTTTGACTGAGAAATGTTTTATTGACAATTTTGATAACCCTTCACTTTTAATCCAGGTCTGTAGTGTGAAATGTTCTCGGCTGTGTTTTTGTTTAAAAATGTTTTCCAAATTGTAGCTGTGTTTAATTCATATCCAGAGAAATATATATTCCAATATAATATACTCAGCATAAACATTTTAAATAGATTCTATATTTTTGGTCCATCCATGACATATTACTAAAGTAGCCTATTTACTGTTGTTGATGTGGGTCACTTGCTGTTAGCCAATTCACTTTCTCGTACCAGGAGAGCTGAAAGGAACGAGTATTATTCCCTACCTTTTTCACCAAGTCAATTTGAGGCGTCGGTCTACCCTGCTCTTTTTAATTTAAATTTTTTCCTCGAAAGGAAGACTGGCAAATGGCTTCACCAAAATTAAATCAGCAATGCTTGGCATCCGTGCGCAGCTTTCTTGCTAGCTGACTCGCCCCCTCAAGTTCAAGTTCAGTCACTCAAATAAACGACATTTCTGGAACTAAGATAGCAAACTTGACAACACTATATTTACACTTTATTTACAATGAAAATATATACAAACTAAAAAAGCTGGTAGAAACCGTATGTAATGAATGAAATCGAAATGTAAGCTGATCTCTTACAATACACCACAGCACTTGCGAATCCGCATGGGACTGAACTGAAATTCACCGCTGCCTGTCTATATTTGAAACGAGCTGTCAATCAAAGAAAATATCCGGCCGCTTTCACCAATCACCAGTCTCCTCGCGGAAACTGCCATGTCCCTCCCATGTGAGGCTGGGAGTCCGTGGGCGGGCATTTTCGCAGTATTTGTCCAATAATCGTTTTGCATTTTGAGATTGAAAAGCGCAGAGCTCCCAATGCCATTGAAGCCCACTGAGGCTGCGCTGCATCGCGCTGTCACGAGGGGGAAAAACTCACGCACACATTAAAGTTATAAGGGCATTTTTAGAGGAGGCTGAGCCTCCCTCGTTGTCTTGGAGCAATCGCCCGTGATTTAAAGGAACTAGCAGAGGTAGAGGGAGGGAGGGAGGGAGGGAGGGAGGGAGAAGACTTGTCAGGATGGCAAAAAAAAAAGAGGCTAAAATAGCAGACGTACTCAATTCAAATGTGACTCGCAGTAACATTTCAAAATAGTTTTCTTAGTCGGGGCGATAAATAAAATAAAACAAAAGAGGACGTTTTCTCTCATGACCTCAAGTGCTACATCAGGCACATGGGGTCACAACCCGTAGTTTACACCGAACCTGATAAACTCCTCACCCTAATGACCTTTGACCCCAGCCTGTGGTGTCTGTTTTTCGATCTGTAATTATTAGGTTAGAGCCGGTCCATCATTATTCACCAGCTTGTTAATTGATCAGGCGCCGAAGCTTATTGACGAGGCGAGGGACGAGCTCCGTTTCACCCTGCCGTCTCTGCCTGCATCTGTGTGCATCTGCTGAGCCGTAACCGTCCTCTCATCCTGTGGGGTTTCCTGTTTTATCTCTCACACTACTCACTGCTTTTAGGTGCACCACAGCATATTTCTTTCACATTGTCTGCTCTGAAAAACTGTGTCAGCTATTCGAGGACACACCCAGTTGAGTCAAAGCAGCTGCTGTTTGGAGAAGCGTGTCCTAATTTTAAAGATGCCCACACATCTCACCTCGCTGCGGTTTGTTTGTTTGCTTGCTTGCATGATGGGAGAAAGAAGAGAAATGAGTCAGCTGCGCTATTTCTGTGTCTCTTGTGATCTAACAGATCATATACCACTGATTGTCTGATTGATTATGGTGCTGTTTAGCCATAGTGATGCTGAGGAGTTGTGCCTGAGAATACGTTATCATGTTAAACCATCTTGGGCATCTTATTTTCCTTTTAAATGAGTGGCAGCATTGAAATTATAGCCTCGATAGTCTGGCAAATGCACTAAATAGCATCCATACCAATGACTTGAGGACGTTCAGGACATCAGAACAGTTTACTTAGTGATTTTACGCAGCCAGTAACCGGCATTAGTCAAGATTGCAATATTATCAAAATTTCAGAAAAGAACGAAGGGGACTTTTCTTCTTCTCATGATCTTCAGGAATTCTTCGCATGTAACCACGTGACAAAATAGCGTCGCGTATGCATCCGCCGCCACATTGGATGATCTGCAAATCCAAAATGCCATCTCGTGCGAACGATAACTGTGACGCATCTCTGACTTTCTCGATTCTCTGGAGTCCTCTACGAAGTCAAGATTCAGAGAAAAAGTTTACATTTGTGGCTAATATGCTAAAGCTGTTCGATTATACAGAGGTTTTAGCCTCATTACCATTGATTGAATACCCTGATATCAGTGTGAACTCTCTCTCTCGTTCTATAAAAATAAATAAATAAAAGTGCATTAGTAAACCGAAGTTACTGGCCCTGTGTCTGAAATCGCTCACTCGTTCACTACTCCCTATATAGGGAATTACTCTATAGAGGACTATATAGTGAGCTCATTGGTAAAAAGGGGGAAAAAAAACCCGCTTTCGGACACTTGTTCGTCGCGCTGGTATTTACGTCGTTACTGTCGCACAATTAAAACGTGCCAGATCAGTCGGCTGGTGGATTTTCAAAATAATAAATACACACGTGATATAATTTTTGTGAGAAATCCATATTATACCGAGCGTATTTCCCACATAAATGCAGGTACTTTGTATTGATTATTCAATTCTTTTAAATCAAGGCTGAATACTTTCTTTTTCTTTCTTTCTTTGACGCTGCCTTTTATTAAATCAAATTTGAGACTTTCAATTTGATTTTTCAGCGTGACTGCAATGCACGATGGGATATATTGCTTGGTTAGGGACCATCGGTTGTACACTACTTTTCGTGATGCATTGTGGGATACTTTGAGTGCACTATATAGGGTGGAAATAATCCTCACTAAGGTTTCGGACAGGACTACAAAATTGCGTCCTCGCTATATATAGTGCCGTACAGTATATAGTGAGTAGGGAGCGATTTCGGACACAGGGATGGGTTACTGGAACGCCATCGTTAATCTCTTACCTAGTCAAGTCAAGTTTATTTGTATAGCGCTTTTAGCAATAAACATTGTCGCAAAGCAGCTTAACAGAATTTGAACGACTTAAAATATGAGCTAATTTTATCCCTAATCTGTCCCCAATGAGCAAGCCTGTGGTGACGGCGGCAAGGAAAAACTCCCTCAGACGACATGAGGAAGAAACCTCGAGAGGAACCAGACTCAAAAGGGAACCCATCCTCATTTGGGCAACAACAGACAGCATGACTATAACATTAACAGTCCTAACATAAAGTCAGCTTCATTGATACTATAAACCCCCCACCGACGGAAACCCGAGCACAAAACCGCCCACGACAACCGCAGTCCCAAAGTCAGCAAGTCAACTGCAGTCCCCAGCCACAAAAGCACCACTGCAAGAGTCCAGAGCGTCCTCCAGGCGCAACCCCCGACTGTCCACATGGAGCCGCCGTCCACAGGAGCAATGCGATGAGACTCCAACCAGACACGGCACCAGGATGGATCAGGCAGGTCCGAGGACCCAGCAAAGTTGACCCACGTTGTTCTCCTTGTGTATCCAAACTCGCTAAGGTTTGCGCTGCTTCTAATCTAATCTGGCTTTCTTGGCAGATCTTTGATTTATCCGGTTGCTTCTTGATACTGCGAGATGAGTTTTCGTCTTGGTCCTAATTTGAGCGTTGGTGCCCAGTCTGGATTTGTTTTATCGCGTACTGTAGGTTTGCCGCTGCTCCTTCTAGGTGAGAAGCAGAGTGTTCACGTTCAAGTTCAGTTTAACCAGCAGAAAACATCACTTTAATTTGCAATGAACTCTTAGCAGGTGTAAAGTGGTCACCGCATATATATATATATATATATATATATATATATATATATATATATATAAAATATATATTAGTGCTGTCAAGCGATTAAAATATTTAATCGCGATTAATGTCGCGACTGTCATAGTTAACTCGCGATTAATCGCAATTTAATCGCACATTTTTGTCACATTAAAAAGCCATTGTAATTCTCTTATCAGCATAAAAAAGTGAATGGGCTTGCTTTATACCAATGTTTTTTTTTTTTTATTGCAAAGCATAACACGTCTTGACACAGCCACTGCAAAGTGAAACCTAAGCCGAGCACCGGCGCGGGGCTAGCAAGAGAACCATGAGTGAGGTGATCTACTGCTTGAGAGAGATAGGTTACACAGTGATGGTAGGCTTGACTTGCTTGATTATAATATAAAGTACACTATTATATTAAGTTTAAGTTGTTCGTTGATAAATATTGCATTGAATCTGATCTTTACTGTTTCAGCTCACTTAACACATTTTGTACTTTTACACTTTCTGCCTGTTGATGCGTCGCGCTGTCCAATCAGAGGCGGCCAAATTTGCATATTACAGGAAGGATTTCTGGGATAGCATTGAGTTTACAGTTCAGAGGGATCTGGCTTCTTTAGACGCTGTCTTCTTAAAACTGAATAAATATTTAAAAAGAGCCAAATGAGCCAGTCTTTTGAACGGCTCTTTTCAAAGAACGGATCACAAAGATGCGGATCCCATCAAAGAGCCATAAATCCCATCTCTACTAGCGCGCCCTGCCCGCGCTGGTTCTTTGGGGGAGGAGGGCAGAGGACTCTGGCTGTGCGGGGCGTGGCATTACAGTCTAGCTGCTATCGGTTTTCTAAGCAAAGTCTCTGTTGCAAGTTCCTGGCAGTTTCAAAAGCTTATGAAAAACCTACATCATGTCACAGAGCGTTAATCTCGCGATAAAAAAATTATCGCCGTTAAAATTGAGTCAAGTTAGCGCGTTAATAACGTGACATTTTTGACAGCATTAGTATATATACACACGGGGGTGTAATTAGCTTTTTTTCCCTCAGTTTAGTCCTTACGATGTATGTTTTTGAACCACAGCGTACGCACGGCGTTCTCTGGACAGTTTGTTTTGTTGCTGTTTTTTGGGAATTCTTTCTGAAGAAGTGATTCTCGTTGTCACGAGTAGCATTATTACCGCAATTGCGTCCCGCACGCAAACCAGGCATTGTCTTTCTTCAAAGGCAGTGAAATCAAAAGAAAATCACGAAGCGTTGCAACAGATCACACGTGACACGCTGCCATCTTGGTGGTTGTTATGATCCAACATGGCGGACTTCCGGTTCAGAAAATAAGCGTGACGTCACGTGCGCACGAAGAAAGGAAGTCTGGGTGATGCTGCTTGTTGTTAAACCTGTCAAGAATATTATTTTTACATTTTCCAATGAGGGTGGCACGGTGGTGTAGTGGTTAGCGCTGTCGCCTCACAGCAAGAAGGTCCGGGTTCGAGCCCCGGGGCCGGCGAGGGCCTTTCTGTGCGGAGTTTGCATGTTCTCCCCGTGTCCGCGTGGGTTTCCTCCGGGTGCTCCGGTTTCCCCCACAGTCCAAAGACATGCAGGTTAGGTTAACTGGTGGCTCTAAATTGACCGTAGGTGTGAATGTGAGTGTGAATGGTTGTCTGTGTCTATGTGTCAGCCCTGTGATGACCTGGCGACTTGTCCAGGGTGTACCCCGCCTTTCGCCCGTAGTCAGCTGGGATAGGCTCCAGCTTGCCTGCGACCCTGTAGAACAGGATAAAGCGGCTAAAGATAATGAGATGAGATTTTCCAATGATGAGATTTCCAGGTCAAGTGTCCAGCTGCTTCGTTATAGAGTCGTGTCCTTCATGTTTGACTCAGCATTTGTTGGTTTGACTTTTAAAGCATCATGATTTTTAACAGTGGGCTTGTTCAGCTTTATATTCCGATCGAACCGAAAGTCAAAAACAGATTTATTTGATTGCAAAAAGACATCTGGAGTCCACATCTGGATAATGCGTCATACTATCTATCTCTAGTTTATTATGTGGGTGTGCGTTTGTGTCTCTGTGTGAGAGAGAGCGAGCATGTCCGAGAGCTTGTTTTTTCACCATGAAATAGAAAAGAGAGCAGCATATAGAAAGAAATGTCGCTTTCCCCCCATTTTTCTGCGTTCTCCACTTTCTTTTTCTTTTTACGCTGTTTTTAGACTGCCAGGTTCCTCGCCTCGTCTTTTCTTCACACGTTTATACCGAGATTGACGTGTCGGTGTAAAAGCACTTGATGTGAAAAAGCCATAGACAGGGATGAGTTCTTTCAGCACCCAAGGCATGTACTCCTGCCTCATCTGAAAGGTCACGGTCTTCTCTTTTGTTCTGCAAGCAAGATTATGTAGCTGTTAATGGGTCGTGATTTTTATTTTATTTTTTAAAAACGCACGGCTGAAACCTGAGATTCCAGGCTTTAATCGGTTTATTCTTCTACTTTTGTATACATTCTATAAATCTTTTTTTTTAAATGTAAAATTTCTTTTTAATTACAATAAAAACGTGCTGGACATCTCATCTCATCTCATTATCTCTAGCCGCTTTATCCTGTTCTGCAGGGTCGCAGGCGAGCTGGAGCCTATCCCAGCTGACTACGGGCGAAAGGCGGGGTACACCCTGGACAAGTCGCCAGGTCATCACAGGGCTGACACATAGACACAGACAACCATTCACACTCACATTCACACCTACGGTCAATTTAGAGACACCAGTTAACCTAACCTGCATGTCTTTGGACTGTGGGGGAAACCGGAGCACCCGGAGGAAACCCACGCGGACACGGCGAGAACGTGCAAACTCCACACAGAAAGGCCCTCGCCGGCCACGGGGCTCAAACCTGGACCTTCTTGCTGTGAGGCGACAGCGCTAACCACTACACCACCGTACCGCCCTCGATACGCACATGTTTTTCATATTTGTTCGAACCTTTGGTTTTTTAAAATTTAGGTCTCCCCTTAGATTATATCCCCCCCTCTCTCTCTCACTAAACATTCCTTGTATATTTTTTGGCAGTAGATTATTTCTCTCCAATATCCAGTGAATGTGGATAGAATAAAAGTGATTATAAATGGATATGACGTGATGTTAATTAATGCAATTATTAGCAAATTGCTGCTGCGCAAGAGGAATAAAACACTTCAGTATTTTCCTCTTATGCCGTAAGTTGGAAATAGTAACTCTGCTTCATCACACCAGCTTGTTATTGATCATTTTTCCGATAGCAGCTTACGTCTAAAACATATCCTTGCTTTTCTCCCACGAGTGAAATTGTCGTCATTAGTTTGACAGCGTTCACGTTTTCTGTTGGACAGAAATCGTTACTTTTAGTGGCTTCGTGTGAAGAAAAATGGAGAGAAAATGATCATGTAGTGAGAAAGTGGGAAGACGGAGAGAGAAAGTGAGACGTGAGAGTTGGAGGACAGCCTCGGGGTAAAGGATTGGCCGTCATCTTGCCGGTTGCTCGTTATCCAGATTAAATCCGTCCTCCCACGCCACGACCCCAACATTTGAACTCTGATTCTCTGATGCTGCTGTTTTAAACCAGGCTTTTCTTCTGATACCCAAAGCACGCCAAGCTATTAATGAATCTGCGTTCGAGTCCGAGAGAATGCTCGTGCGATATATATATATATTTTTTTTCTTCAGGCGTAAGTACAGTTTTAATTAGATACAAAAGGATCACTTTCCACACTTTCAGTGAAGCAAACATTAGCTCTCTCCCACCCGAGACAGCTTCTATTCACGCCACTGCTCACAGAGCCATGCCTCAAAAAATGACAAAGAGCTCTGAGCTGGCTGTTAATGGCGCATCCTAAACGGACAGCGAATATCTGTTTCCAAGAGATAAAAACCCAGAAATGAAATTGGATTGAGACTGATGTGCAGACCCGATCTCATTAAACCTTGCGTGAGTTTGATACGTTTCATTGGAATCGCTGTGGGATGGTTGATTTTCTGATGATGGAGTTTGTCCGATTAAGCAGTCCTGACCTCGGGATACAATAGAAAGGAAGTGTGTTAAATTTAAATATACTCAGCAAAAATAAAAACTCGACACTCATTATTTTTCAAATAGTGTTTAGAAACTTTTCTTGAAAGAGTTCTTGCTGTGATTATGGTTAAATGCATTGTCAAGGGCATTACGTCATACATTCATTCTACTGGTCGGGCCTACGTAGCACGTGCGAGAGCACTGCACGCTAAAATCACGTTTCCACGTGACACAAGTGACGTGACCTATTGATACACGTGCAATTGATCTCACGGTAGCAGAGCAGAGCGTCATCTCAGAAAAACAAGGTTTTATGGTTAATTATTCGTTAATTTGCAATGCCACGACTGTCAAACATTCAGCGTGAACGTGCCGTTGGCATGCTGAATACGGGAACATCCGTCACTGACGTTGCGAGGGTTATGGGATGCAGTCGACAGACCATCCGTAATCTCCAGACACGTGTCCATCAAACTGGCACCACAGCTGACCGTAAGGAACCCTCCACAGAACTTGCAGGAGCTTGGTGCCATGTTGGTACAAATATGGCGGCGCATTCCCCAAGCTGTGTTCAGACGCATCATCCAATCCATGAGGAGACGTCGTATCGCAGTTGTGAACGCCCACGGAGGACACACCCGATATTGACATGATTTCATTAAGTTGTGACTCACAGTTTTTGATCATGGACATTGTCGTCGCGTTTGCGGTGGAACCGATTCCATGACAAACATGATCTGTATGCTATAGCATCTTTAATGACAAGATAATTGAATACAATCGTTATTTCAAACCTCTTTTCCAAAATGTTCAAATTATTGACTTTGAAACGAGTGTAAAGTTTTTATTTTTGTTGAGTATATTATAATTAGAACAGGAAATTATAATACTGATACGAGAGGGAAAAAAAATACTCAACTAAAAAGCAAAATCTTTCGTTATATCGTCACGGTTTACTTTTAAAAGCAGGGTTTTTTTTTTTTTAAATGTCAGCTGATAATCATTTTTGAATATTCCACTGTGTGATGGTCAAGAGTAATTATAAATAAGCATAAAAAAGAAAAAAAAAACACTTGGGTGTGTGCTGTTTGAGGAAAATAATCAGTAGCTGAGCATTGTGATAAGGCACAGTACGGTACAAAGCTCTGGTTATTTGAAGTTGTGTATTTTCGAGTGAAAGCGTTTCAGCGGTTTGTACCTTAATGAACGACATGTCATACTTTTTATCCGTGTGGAGTCGAGTGTTGGAGAACTCGCGTTACAGGAGCTAACAGTCGCTCCCTCGTCATCCACCAGCCGCAGTGTTCTGTGTCTCGTTACAAAGATTTCTCAGATGAAGACTTTCCTGTGGAGGAAAACCTACACTACTGTTCAAAAGTTTGGGGTCACTTTGAAATGTCCTTATTTTTGAAAGAAAAGCACTGTTCTTTTCGACGAAGATCACTTTAAACTAATCAGAAATCCACTCTATACATTGCTAATGTGGTAAATGACTATTCTAGCTGCAAATGTCTGGTTTTTGGTGCAATATCTCCATAGGTGTATAGAGGCCCATTTCCAGCAACTCTCACTCCAGTGTTCTAATGGTACAATGTGTTTGCTCATTGCCTCAGAAGGCTAATGGATGATTAGAAAACCCTTGTACAATCATGTTAGCACAGCTGAAAACAGTTTAGCTCTTTAGAGAAGCTATAAAACTGACCTTCCTTTGAGCAGATTGAGTTTCTGGAGCATCACATTTGTGGGGTCGATTAAATGCTCAAAATGGCCAGAAAAATGTCTTGACTATATTTTCTATTCGTTTTACAACTTATGGTGGTAAATAAAAGTGTGACTTTTCATGGAAAACACAAAATTGTCTGGGTGACCCCAAACTTTTGAACGGTAGCGTACACCGACACTGGAGACTCCTTTCAAAAGCGTTAAATAAACATCTCCCTGGAGAAAGTTTCAACGTCCATGCATCGTTTTGTTCAAATAACATGTTCTTGACGACGTGTTTAGTTTTGCTCCGCAAATTGAAATCGATCCCGAATAAGCCACACCCACTGGATCTGGCGAGCTAGCTCGTGTTGATTTGTACCTTCAATGAACTGCTCCTCCGTCACACGTGATCCCAAATCAGGGTTCTTGGTTTCTTATATAATGGAGGGTGTTTTTTTTTTTTCCTTTTCCTCTATCTCTTTCTCTCACTCTTTCTGTTTCGGTTTTGTTCCCCCCCCACAGTCATTTTACTGCTGTTTGTCCTTTGTGTGTTGGTCTAAAAGGTATAGCTTGTACTATTTCACCAGATCTGATCCTTAGATTTTGAATTTCATATTTAAATAAAATGATTAAAATAAAATAATGAAAAATGGGAGTAAAATAAAAGGCTGTGATGATCAGAGCCCAGCTGTATAGTGTACAGGGCTGTTACTGTCATAAAGGCTCATACCGTACGATGATGACATTTTCGCTTTTTCCTCTTCAACTTCATCTGACGAGCGTTCATATTTTATGCCAAAAGTTGTAGACGGTAGTTAGCGCAGCAGACAAGTGAGGATTTGTCAGGAATCGTTCAAACGATGATGCAAGCAACACATTTGGCGCGTTTTTTTTTTTTTTTTAAAATCCCCGGCTGGCTGAAAGGCCCGAACCGGGATTATGTTGCTGCGAAGTCTTTCCGTCCCAGGAAAGGGTGCTCACCGTCTAAAATCAACTCCTCTCACAATTTTTGGAGGAATTTCACAAAACTTGGCTTTGCTACAGGACAGTAACGTGCATACTGCAACATAGCGGGGGATATTGTGCTCTCGGAGCACTCTTGTTTAAGATGGCCGACAATGCGATCACGTTTTGACGCAAAATTTGATCCGGATGTCCATCATGAACGATATTGCTTCTGATTCCGATGTTATTTCCGATGCAGAAAACGATTCCATCACTTTTAAACGGATCAGAATCTCCTGTGTGTCATTTTCAGGTACCTTTGCTTCTATACGAGTGCATGATTAATATGGAGTCCAGAAAGTCCACACTGGAAGGTGGAGCTGTTTCCACTGTGGCCTCAGCTGCGTGTGCCAGGTCTAGTCCGACATCCGTCTTCCAGCTGCTCGAGCAGAGACGCGATCAATGAATGATGTCATTCCGTGACACAATAACACCACGTTTCACACGTAGACACCAGGGGCGATTTCTCAGAGACAACAAGGGAAGCTGAGCTTCCCCTAAAATTCTCTCCCCAAACTGCGGCATCGATGACGTTGAATTCTCATTAAAACAATAACTTGCATAACATAATATATGCCCAAGATTGTATTTACGTTCATAACTATCCTGTAACTTATTTCAGTGATGTCTGACGAACTTGCAGTTCGCTACGAGAATCACCTTTGCTGCCAGGCTGTAACCAGCGTTGCCAGATACTGCTGACGTTTTCCAGCCAAAATATGTTCAAAACCCGCCAAAATATGTTCAAAACCCGCCAAAATGCACTTAAAACCGTCCAATCTGGCAACACTGGCTGTAATCTTTCTTATTTCAATGGGCTCTATGTGCTGGCAGCCGGGTATCCGTTGCAGTCTACGAGACGGCTCTGAACAGCCAATTTCGGCTAGTTGTTATTGGTTAAAATCGACAAAATCATCACTTCCAAGGAAGCCGGGCTTCTCTGGGACTAAACGAGACAGTGGGAGGGGCAAGAAGCCGGGCTGATGAAGGATTATTGGAGGTAGTGTTAAAGACATGAGGAGGGCGGGCTCTGTACTTCGGCGTCGGTGAGGAACACGGAAGCATGATCAGTCAGTCCCTAGCGGATGTCGAGAAAGTGTAGTCGTGTGCCAAAGTGCTGTCCGAATTTCTTTTCATATAAACGTTTCTTCTCATTGATGTCTCTGTACATTACTCTGTAAATAAATGTAAATATTACTCGTTGTGCTCCGTTAACTTTCATCCATTCTATCAGTTTGATCATTCGTGAATTCACTCGTTTATTTCATTTGTAGTTCAATCTGGTTGTAGGCTAGCTTGAGCCTTATTGGGATCTGCAGTGCTAGCTGCTAACAGAAATTGGTGAAGTCTCTGGAAAGCACAACCAGCTGGTATGACAGGGTCACAGACCATTTTCTGGAAAAGGAGCGGAGGGCAGAATTTGTGTATAAATAGTGTTCATGTTCATGAATCTGAAGTGTGTATATTGTTCAGTAATGTTAAGAGAATGGTGGGCTCTGTGTTATAGGTTATACCTGGGTATAATATTCAAGGTTCTGCATGTTGCATAGCATACCTGGTTATGAATTTCCAGACTGTGTTGCAGAAGATGTTCAAGGATGTGTTGCACAGCTGGGTGTTGTGTTAAAGACTCTGTGTTGCATATCAGGGTATGATGTTCAAGGCTCTTCGTTGAATAGCCAGTGATTTTTGGATGTTTGATATTTTTGATTAAGGATATGAGGCACTAGCCTGGCAAGCCAGACTATAACATGAAATATACAAGCAAAAATACTTTCTGCCACTAGGTGGGGTTGTCTAGTTCACTATGCTAATGGGGCACACCTTTCTATGCTTTGATATCCGGCCTACAGGTTTTACGATGAATGCGTAAAATGGGCTTCCCCTGTTTTAAAAACCAGCAGCCGCCACTGGTAGACACACTGTGTCCCGACGTTGAAATTACGCCATGTCATGATGTTTGAATCTGTACAAGATCGATGATAAACTTTTCACCGTGTTCCCAAGAAATCAGCGTTTGTCTTAAATGGCCTCATAATGCTTCTGAGCTTTATTAGCGCCATCTTACTGGATTCATTGAGGTCAAAAATATCATTCAGGAATCGACCCCGATATCATTCATATCGGACGTCTTGATCATGATCATGAACTCGTTGGCGGCCATCTTGAATTTTTAAGTGGCTATTTTTTTCCTTAACTCTTTACCTCTTAAAGCAGTTGCTACAGCCACCCTTGTATATGTATATACTGTTCACGGTTAGAACATATTTAGAAGAAAAAAAAAGTCGTCAAATGTCATCATCATGGTGCATACACGCCGTCGTCATTAAGGGGTAAAGAGTTTAAAAAAAATAGCCTGAGAAGGATATTCATGCCAAATTTGGTGCTCGTATCACCATTTGAACGATAACTTACCGTATACTGTTGCACTACATAAACAGTCACTACGTTTACATGCACATAGAGAGAATCGAATTTCTGCCGTTGCTCGACTGAAATCGAAGTTCAAAATGCCATGTATACACCTTAATTCGGCTGAAATTGAACCGAACTTGATTTCTCGGAATCGAGCTACACGACCTAGTTTATGCGATTTCTGCCGAGCTACTTTGTGCATGTATACCCTATCGAGCTAGTTGTCGAGCTACTTCCGGAAGTGACGAGTGACGAGACCACAAGCCTCGGTCGGCATGACAACGAATCATGACAACGGCATGAATCTTTTCTTTTTGTGGCATTGTTTGCACTGTTAAAATTTAGCTCACTTACTGTATCACCAAATACATCTGTACAGCTGTTGCATAGCTGTGAATTGTGTACATAAACAAGTCATTGTATTTGTATGTGTGTGTGTGTATATATATATATATATATATATATATATATGTATGTCCAACATCTGAAGAATGTCAATAAAAACAAAACAATTGAACTTTGTGTGTTTATTAAGACATAAGTTAAATTGTAAGCAAAAAAAAATATTTTTTTGTCAGCAAAAAATGGACTTTAGAAAAATATTATTGTGCAAAATAAGTTGTCTTACAAAACAGTGGTCTGCGCCGGACAGTTTGTAGCCATAGTCTGTTACAGCAAGCCTAACAGCTTGAGCTAGTGTTGCCAGATTGGGGGTTTTAAGTGCATTTTAGCGGATTTGAACATGTTTTGGGCTGGAAAACGTCAGCAGTATCTGGCAACACTATAGCTCTTCTTCATGAAGACAACCGGAAGTGTACCAACACGATGGGGCGTGTAGCGCCACGTGTGGCTCGGGTGCACAATGCACCTTGCACAATAGCCCGATTTCACTTGTGCATGTAGGATTGGATTTCTCTGGCACCCCTGCTGGGACCCTTTGCTCGATTACCAACAGCAGCTCGATTTGGACGTGCATGTAAACGTAGTGAGTGTGTCCTATGCCATATCCACCGATCATGTCTCTAACTTTGTAGCTAACCGTCATTATGATAACCGTTTGAGTTACCTGTTGCTCGAAATATCATTTCACACAGTGAAGCATCCCGGTGCGGTTATATGAAATCTAAACGCTCTTGGAACGCTGATCGGCCAATCAGATTTTAGTGAATCAGAACGAACTGCTGTATCAAGAAAACGAATCCGGACCTTCTGGCCAATCAGTAACTCCGTGCTGCGAGTACGCCATGTAACGTTTCATCAGATGACTCTGTTTTCCACGATCAGCAGTGTGAGATGCAGGAACAGAAGACTGTTCAGGAACGCTCTGCTTATTTGAATGTGGCACAGATTCATCACCACAGGACTCCTCAGTGGAGGAGACAGCTCATCCGTGGGCCGTGTGTGTGTGGGGTACATGACTGTATGCCCAGGTGTTTTTTAGAGCAGATGGTGGGTGGCTGTATTCAGCATAGCAGTGACGATAATGATGAAAAATCACGCCACAGTCGCTTCTGACGAACATCAAGCGAAATAGATGACGAGATTTGATTACCTGGGAAAACAAATCTAATCAGTTTAAGTGTCGAGTGTTCAAGGGAATAAATCACCTAAGAATATAACCAGACCTCAGTGTTTACTGCTTTCTTCTTTACATTCAGGTCAGACGCACTGTCACTTTCTGCAAAGGGAACTCGAGAATGGTGGTTTTGGGTTGTTGTTTGTTAGTATTAGGCATTGAAAAGATGTATCGTATGGCAATAAATTGTGATACAAATTTGATGATTGGATTTGTTGCAATAAATTAATCGTGGGCGGCACGGCGGTGTAGTGGTTAGCGCTGTCACCCCACAGCAAGAAGGTCCAGGTTCAAGCCCCGTGGCCGGCGAGGGCCTTTCTGTGCGGAGTTTGCATGTTCTCCCCGTGTCCGTGTGGGTTTCCTCCGGGTGCTCCGGTTTCCCCCACAGTCCAAAGACATGCAGGTTAGGTTAACTGGTGACTCTAAATTGACCGTAGGTGTGAATGTGAGTGTGAATGGTTGTCTGTGTCTATGTGTCAGCCCTGTGATGACCTGGCGACTTGTCCAGGGTGTACCCCGCCTTTCGCCCGTAGTCAGCTGGGATAGGCTCCAGCTTGCCTGCGACCCTGTAGAACAGAATAAAGCGGCTAGAGATAATGAGATGAGATGAGAAATTAATCGTGATCATTGTCAGGCTGTGTAATTGCATTGGTTAGACAGCAGAGGGGATAATAATGTGCAGGAAGGCACGTAACTTCACCCTTGGCGGAAGTAACGCAGCTCGAATACTGTGAAAATGCACACACAACAGAGCTAATAGGAAAGAGCTGTTGCATGATTGTACAAATAGATTTAACATGAACTTGGAACTCTTTTTTTTTTGTACAGACGGCTGAAAGATAAAGAAAAGAGAAGCAAATGGAGGCAGAACAAATGTTCATAAGTTTTATTAAGAAAAAGACTGCTATTAACGTTTTCATTTTTGAATAAAAGTTATATTTTATTTCATTTCAGAACTTTAAAAATGTGACAAATAATATCTTGAAACTTGGTATATAGGGTGGCGGATATAGATGACTGTCTTCTTGTTTAATCACATTTTTTTTTTCCAAATATACTGTGGGCAAATTGAATCGAGAATCGAATCAAATCATGAATTCATTGAAATAAACTCCATCAGTGACTGTTCGACTTAGATAAATATAGATTTAACATCAGTTAACTACATTTATTAGGAGCGGCAGCAAAACATTTCAGCCGAAAAAGAGAAAATGAGCATGCAAACTTTGTCCGTCAGTACTCGGGCAGATCGAACACGGAAACTTTGTACCGTAGAAGATCCGGCTGTGTCGTCCAACACTGAATCATCACCTTAAGAATCGAAATCGTACGGTATCGTAACTGATTCATTAGCATCAGCAAATATGGAATTGTTGCCGTAAGGATTCAAACGAGCGTGACGGGCAGATTCAGTGGGAGCTTTGTCTTGTAAATCAAATTCGAAAGCACATCCCTTCCTCCATTCTCCCCTTTAAAGTGTTTTTTAAAAAAACTTTACAAATCTGCATCAACAGAGGAAGTTGAATGGAAAAACGACACTCCGGAAACAGGACGTACCGTAAGCGTCCTGTCAATTAAAATCTGTTTCTTTCAGCTTGTAAGAACAATGTGAAAAATACTGACCGAGTAGAAGACAATTTTAGGCCCACTTTACACGGGGACGGTCTGAAACAAAAACGCAAAAGTCCGTTTTCGTTCTCACTTTTTTCCGCGTCTACACGACCGTTTTCAAGGAGGAAATCTGCGTCTATACGGTGACGCATAAATGTGTGGAATTCAATTGGATGTGCATGCCAGGCGGCTAGGTGGTGCTGTGAAAGACCTCCGCTATGTCTGCACGCATGCGTAACGTTTTCCGTCTTGTCTGATCTGCACATCTGCGCCGCGAAAACTTTGACTACTCTGGCTATGGTAAGTAAAAAAGTAAGAGCATACTATACCCGCCTCTGTTCATTAACGGTATATGTGCAGATTCGGTATAGATGTTCGAAGGACTCCTGGACGTTTATTAAAGCTGCCAGAGCAGCTTGAAGGTCCGTTGGATCGATGTAATCAGACATGCTCTTACTTTTTTTTACTTATTTTCTTACTTCCCGGGCTGGCATGTACAGTATATGACATATGTATGACGTAAACGCGTACCCGACGTGAGCAGATCCGAGCAGGGTTTGGCGTATTGGGTAGTTTAGACGGATATGCAACGGGGGCTGTTTTTAACTTATCCACTCTGGAAGGCGTTTTCAATTTTTTCCGTTTTTCAGCCTCGGAAACGCCGTCCCCGTGTAAACGAAAGGCACTTCCGATAAAATATTTAGTCGTTTTTACCCGACAGCGTCCTCGTGTAAACGGGCCCTTATTGAGTAGTCGTTCTCAAAAATATCCTTCTGAGAGAGGAACAATGAGGGATTTGATCTTTTTGTGATCGTGGATAATACTTTGCAAAGATACCATTTAAAAAAAAAAAAAAAAAAAGGTTTTTTTGACTGTTATTTTACCGTGAAAGTTTCACATCGTTAGAGCTGTAATCCCAAACCGCACGCGAGCACTACTGATCAGGTTTGGACAAACATCTTAATCTCCACATTTATTGCTGAATGTGTTCCAGGATAAGAGGATGATTCGATTTGACTGGCAGCCCAAAGCAATAGCGCAATTATTTATTCATCCTCCAGAGCAGTAATTATAAACCTCTTTAATTAGCAAATGAGGAGCGCAGCTCTGGCTGTGTGTGTATGTATAGATGGATGGATGGATAAATATGTGCGCAGATATATAGTAGATGTGCGCGTTTTGGGGCTTTTTTTCCAGCTTCCTATCAGCACATACTGGCTTGATTGGGACTGAAAGAAACCAGACGTTTATTCATACACTTATTCATGGGCTGGGCCATCTGGATGCTTCTTCTGGGATTCACGCACCTTGGCTCACCCTCACAGCAGGAACTTTACTTCTCTCTGTCTGTTTCTTTTCATTTATCTCTCTCACGCCCGAGAGTCTGATTCACCAAGAACGTCTGACACGTGTAAATTCCTGCATCGGTGAGAACAGACACTCACACTCTGGTTCACACTGGACATGAGATGTTTGTGCAGCATTTGCAACTTCCTGTCCAGTCCACACCACTTGCTCTGCAATTCCTGAGAGCAATAGCGCTCGTGTACGTGTCATATCCATCATAATCCTCATATCACTGGAAGATGAGGGAGTCGGAGAGTCCAGAGTTAAATTACAGATTTATTACGGTGAGATTTTTGACATTTGAGATCATGGAAAGGTGGAAGGATGTCGACTAAAGGCCTCTGCATGCTTTTGCGACAAGGCTTTCGCAGATAGCTTTTCGCAGACAGTTGTAATTTATCGTTGAGCGGGGAGTAATAGGCGTGCGCGATGTTATTCACCGCTACAACGCAAGGGGGCGCGAAGTCGCGAAATCGCTAGGAGTAGTTGGTGGGTGTGGTTAGTGGAGTGTTTATCCTACGGTTACTTATAATGACTAGAACTGGAGTCGTATAGATGTACGTACTTCCTCACTTAACCGCTCTTCGTGCTGCTCCATCTTCGCTCGTGTTTTTAAAAATGGCGGTCGTGAAAACAAACCAAACCGGGAAAGTAGGGAAGCGGAAGTGCGTGTACAGCGGATGTAGAGTGGACCAATCAGAGCCCTCTTGTCTGCGACGTTGTCTGCGAGGCTTCTGCGGTGGTCACAATTTTTGGGAGGTGCGCGCAGAGCGTCTGCGAAAGTGGGGGGGCTATGCAGACACTATCTGCAACACCGTCTGCGAAGACTGCGTTGTCAGCATAAATTGGCCTTAACACAGGGGTTTTCAAAGTGCGGGAGAGTCAGCCCCCCCTCAGAGAGCAAATAAACAGCGCCCCCCCTCACAATCTTTGTTGCTGCTATACTTAATGTTCCATTCGTATTTAAAAAAAAAATGGTGGTTATACACATTTTAATTTTTTTCTTTTACACATTTTAAACATCTGTGCTTTTCTTTTTAAACCATCTTTTTTTTTTTTTACACATTTTAAACATCTGTGCTTTTCTTTTTAAACCATCTTGTTTTACACATTTTAAACATCTCATAGCATCGTTAGCTAGCACCTCTTGGCAGACAACACACTGTGGCAGTGGAGCATCTTCAGATCCAGTCCATGAAAATCCAAACTTTAAATAATCGTGGTCATACTTCCTTCTTTTTTCAGTCCCCCCAGGATTCCGCGGGACTTTTTTGTGATTGTTGTGGGCTAAAATGTCTGATGTTGCTGGGGGTTTTCCAAAAAATTGCGCTGAAAGTTGCGGTGTTTTTTAGGTTTTTGTTGCGATTACATTGCGGGAGGAAGTGAAAGTTGCGAGAAATTGTTGCGATTTTCTCTTTTTGTGATTAAAATTGAGTGATATGTTAAATATTAAGTTATTACCGAAAAACTATTGATTAAAAAAACAAAGACACTGAGAAATGGTCCTATAAACAACTTTACCAATATAAAAGATTAGCAGGACTACAAAAATGCAGAAAAATAGGCTTTACTTATCCAAATGCACCTGTTGGTTCAAAAGTTAAAGTGCAGAGAACCTCACAGCACAACATGAAGTTACCTTCAAATATAATATAAATGCCTCAGCTTTCATGTAAGAAAAAAACACTATTAATACTAGTACTGTGTGCAGGCAGTCTCTCCTGAAGACTAAATTAAACAATAATTATAAACTAATAAAATAAATGGCTCAGGCTTCATAGAAGAAAAAAAAACAATTTGAACAGAATCTCACAGTATGATGCTGAAGCTGCCTAAACAATGGAAAATAAAATACCATTTTGGCAAAAATGTTGGCATCCATTAATTTCTTGTATTAAGTAAAAACTAATGTAAAGTGCACACAGTCCTTCACTGGTAAACATAACAGATACTGCTGATGTTTTCCAGTCCAAAATATGTTCAAAACCCACCAAAATGCACTTAAAACCGCCCAATCTGGCAACACTGCGCGCATGCTGCTTCTCTTGAATGTATACACGGAAGTAAGGCGGAAGGTAGTTTGTCGACGTCACCTCAAGACGACGCCAACGATTGGTCAAATTTGCGGGAAGGTTGCGGTGATTGGATATAATTGCAACACCGCCCTGAATTCGCGCGGATTGGTTGAATTTGCGTTGAAGTTGCAAATCGCAACATCGCGAAATCCTGGAGGGTCTGGTTTTTTGCTTGGCCCAGACTCTGTCTCCTCACTCACTGTAGCTTTAGGTACTAAAAATCGATCCATTTTGTCTCTGGTAAAGGCTAGCTGAAGTTTGCTAAATGTCCGCAATAGTAACTTATTCTGGTTTATGTTTCCTCACGTTGCGCCCCCCCGAAGAACTCTGGCACCCCCCAGGGGAGGCGCGCCCCACACTTTGAAAAGCCCTGGACTAACGGATGCCTTGCAACCACGTGATCAAAATGGGCTATGTCATGAGCGTCCGCCATGATGGTGGATACACAGAGCAACTAGGACGGCAGCCACTGAAAGCGTCCGTAAACAATGCTGAATTTTCTCAGTATTACCACGATTTGAACGCTCGAGCGAAGATTCGATACAAAGAGAAGATAGATGTGTGTGGTTTTGACCCGTATTATTTAAAAAAGTCAGACTTTTATGAAGATAAGACGCTTCTACGGACCCAGATATCAGGTTCTATCCGGTTCGGCTGCCGAAGAATCAAGTCCGACCTTGGATGAAACATAGCCCGTTTTCTGAGTGGGCACCCAGTCTGGATAGTTTCTATCGTATAATTTTGCTGGCGCTCCTAGAAGCAAAACGGTAATACACGTGTTAAAATTATACCAACGACCGAGTGAACCACGACAAGAAAGAGCACTCATTTTATCGCAAAATTCTATCAACACGAAATAAAATTCTTCCATGATCTTATCGAGAAAGCTTTTGAATCTCACCTGAGATAAAATGATCACTGCAAACACGAGCTGTTTTGGTTTTAGTCTCTGTTAGATCAGCCCTGCCGATGTTGTTCAGCCGTTCTCGTCTCGTCTCGTCTCCTCACTGTACTCGGCCTCAGAGTTTCCTCGCCCTCTTTCCGAATCACGGACGGAATTCTAAAAAAAAATCGGAGCACTCCACGGTGTTGTGACCACAGCACAAAGATATGGCATAGCTAAAAGAACGCTTAAAGAAGTGGAAAAACAAAGAGAGTTGCGCACGTGTGATTGTTTTGTATGGAATGTCGCTTGACCCCACATTTGTATCTCCACCAACATGGCCGACATCCGGGTTTCTGTTTTGCTTTGACGTCACTTGCAAGTCAAGGATAGTGACGTGATATTGACGTGACGTTTAAAAGAAAAGTAAAATGGAGGCTACGGGCTTTATGAAACTGCACGTCAGTCTGGACTGGTTATGTACGAGTATGTAGAACGCCTGAATGAAATTTTCAGCTGTCGAGAAGACTCGCAGGCAACGTGCCGCTGAGTCATCCAGAAAATAAAGGAAAGGACCTAAATAAAGCAAATCCCTGCTCGTTGTGTGGAGGTGGAGGTGCGTTTCTGTCTGAGCGTTACTTTTCCATTCCGGACAACGTGGGAAATGGAAATCACGATGAGCTCATCAAACTCCATGGCACCAGTTCCCACATTTGAATTACAGCTCGAACGGAGGAGGCCTGATTAATTGCTGCTTTTATTAGAGCTGCACGTGAATCCAGATAGCACGCATTGTTACTAACCTTATTGTGTGCACACGCACGCACACAGCTGAGCATACCGTGCATTAAAGAGACACTCACGCAGCCTGCACCTACAGTGGTGCTTGAAAGTTTGTGAACCCTTTAGAATTTTCTATATTTCTGCGTAAATATGACCTAAAACAACATCAGATTTTCACACAAGTCCTAAAAGTAGATAAAGAGAATCCAGTTAAACAAATGAGACAAAAATATTACACTTGGTCATTTATTTATTGAGGAAAATGATCCAACATTACATATCTGAGAGTGGCAAAAGTATGTGAACCTTTGCTTTCAGTATCTGGTGTGACCCCCTTGTGCAGCAATAACTGCAACTAAACGTTTGCGGTAACTGTTGATCAGTCCTGCACACCGGCTTGGAGGAATTTTAGCCCATTCCTCCGTACAGAACAGCTTCAACTCTGGGATGTTGGTGGGTTTCCTCACATGAACTGCTCGCTTCAGGTTCTTCCACAACATTTCGATTGGATTAAGGTCAGGACTTTGACTTGGCCATTCCAAAACATTAACTTTATTCTTCTTTAACCATTCTTTGGTAGAACGACTTGTGTGCTTAGGGTCGTTGTCTTGCTGCATGACCCACCTTCTCTTGAGATTCAGTTCATGGTCAGATGTCCTGATATTTTCCTTTAGAATTCGCTGGTATAATTCAGAATTCATTGATCCATCAATGATGGCAAGCCGTCCTGGCCCAGATGCAGCAAAACAGGCCCAAACCATGATACTACCACCACCAGAGGTGGAAAAACTGGATTGACAAAGTAAAAGTCCTGCTTAGGTTTTCCTTCTGCCTGTGCTCTCAACACAGGTGATTTCACCAATTAGCTCATCAACCTGGCTTAGGGGATGTGGTAATTAGGATCAGCTGGTTCATTGAATTGGCTGGAGCAAAAATGTGGCAGGGTTTTTACTTTCTGCACCCGGGTTTTTCCACCTCTGACCACCACCATGTTTCACAGATGGGATAAGGTTCTTGTGCTGGAATGCAGTGTTTTCCTTTCTCCAAACATAACGCTTCTCATTTAAACCAGAAAGTTCTATTTTGGTCTCATCCGTCCACAAAACATTTTTCCAATAGCCTTCTGGCTTGTCCACCTGATCTTTAGCAAACTGCAGACGAGCAGCAATGTTCTTTTTGGAGAGCAGTGGCTTTCTCCTTGCAACCCTGCCATGCACACCATTGTTGCTCAGTGTTCTCCTGATGGTGGCCTCATGAACATTAACAAATGTGAGAGAGGCCTTCAGTTGCTTAGAAGTTACCCTGGGGTCCTTTGTGACCTCGCTGACTATTACACACCTTGCTCTTGGAGTGATCTTTGTTGGTCGACCACTCCTGGGGAGGGTAACAATGGTCTTGAAATTCCTCCATTTGTACACAATCTGTCTGACTGTGGATTGGTGGAGTCCAAACTCTTTAGAGATGGTTTTGTAACCTTTTCCAGCCTGATGAGCATCAACAATGCTTTTTCTGAGGTCCTCAGAAATCTCCTTTGTTCGTGGCATGATACACTTCCACAAATGTGTT
Source organism: Neoarius graeffei (assembly GCF_027579695.1). Classification (NCBI taxonomy): domain Eukaryota; kingdom Metazoa; phylum Chordata; class Actinopteri; order Siluriformes; family Ariidae; genus Neoarius; species Neoarius graeffei. The sequence continues at coordinate 8,536,927 of NC_083580.1, forward strand.
GTGAAGATCAGACTTTGATAGATCCCTGTTCTTTAAATAAAACAGGGTGCCCACTCACACCTGATTGTCATCCCATTGATTGAAAACACCTGACTCTAATTTCACCTTCAAATTAACTGCTAATCCTAGAGGTTCACATACTTTTGCCACTCACAGATGTGTAATATTGGATCATTTTCCTCAATAAATAAATGACCAAGTATAATATTTTCGTTTCATTTGTTTAACTGGGTTCTCTTTATCTACTTTTAGGACTTGTGTGAAAATCTGATGATGTTTTAGGTCATATTTATGCAGAAATCTAGAACATTCTAAAGGGTTCACAAACTTTCAAGCACCACTGAAAATCACTCGAGTTTATGAGGTTCGTGTTTTTGTCATGCGTGACCGCACACAGTGTCTCAAGCTGAGAGAGCTGATGAGCTCTCGGGAGAAAAGCGTGCAGAGGAAAAACTTCAGATTGAATCACGGATCGATCATCTGCAGTGCTCCAACAGGCCTGTGAGGGTTCATAAGAGCTGCTTTAAACACCATGTGGAAGGGAAGCTTCAAAGACAGTGGCTCATCCACTGAGCTCCACATAAAATCTGGAGAGCTTGGAGCCTATTCCCCGCTGTTCGGACGAGTGAAGCCATCTGGCCGCCATCTTACCACTCACATCAAGTCCGTTAAACTGTCGTATCCGATCAAATTTGCCCCGAGAAAAGTATCTCCTGACTTTCCCCCCCTTTCATTACCTCCTCTTGTTTTTATACTTCTTCGAGTCCACTATTGATCAGAGTTGAGTCCCGAGAACAAGACTCCAACCGGACCGTTTGACGGTGGCTGTTTTAGCGCCAGTATCATTAGTTTGTTGAGCGTATGAACAGGTGAACGTGCTTCTCTTTATCAGGGAGCGTGAAGTATTCTGTCAGAGATGGTTGGGAGACGGATGTAAGTGCAGAAGGTGTGTTTATTAATCCAAGTGAAGGCAGGTAAACAATCCAGAATGGCAAGCGAAACCGTGAAACAGGCAACAGGTCGAGCGAGGCACAAACAGGCTATCGTAGACTCGGCAGAATCAAAGATGAGAAACAGGAAATCAGGGATCAGGAAACCAAACAAGGAAATAAGGCTCAGTCATGTGTCAGCAACGCAAGTCAATACTTCGCAAAGTAAGTGCGTTTTCAGTTTTTATATCGGCGCGCTGATTGCGACTTAATCCTGTGCAGGTGCGAGTCGTTTACAGTGCACGAGCAAGAGTCTGCTGTCCGGCGCGCATCCGAGAGTGTATCTGGTGCACGCGCCATGGCGCACAAGTGTGACACACTTGCATGAAATTAGTACAAAAATTAATGTAAATATCTTATGGCATGTTACAAAAAAAAGAAAAAATTGGAATCCTCATTTCCAATTTACGAGTCCGAATGCAATTCATGCACGAGTCCAAGTCCGAGTCATCAGTGCTCAAGTCTAAGTTGAGTCACGAGTCCTTAAAATTAGGGCACGAGTCGGACTCGAGTACTGCCGTACAAGCCTGGGTGAACTGTCCGTCTGCAGCCTTTGACTTGACAGTTTGTACAGTTCACTGCTGTACATGTAGGTACTTTTCTTGTAATTTTTCCTCACTAATTACATATTTGTTGAGTTTTGTGTCGCTTCCAGAAGGTTAAATGATCGTTCTGCTCTGCGATGGGAGTGGTAAGATGGCAGCCAGCTGGCTTCACTCTGATGAGCTCATATCAAAATCAAAGTCCTTCCCACACCATGTGGCACATAGGGTGGCGCTGATCCCCGTCTCCGTAGCCCTCGGCCTCTCACCTATTATATAGCTAGGGTTACAGTGGGGGGCTAGTCCTCTGGTAACCGCGAGAGTTTGACTCCCCACTTGCATCTATATTGCAACGTGCCTTGCCAGACAGCAGTAGGTACCTTTTTTTTTTTTTTTTTTTATGATGGTCTTTGGTATGACCCAAATGTTGTAAATATAATAAAGTATAAATTTCGCTTCCAAATTCAATTCCAATCTTTGTTTTTTGTTACAGGATCTGATATCTAATATATTTTCTCTAATATCTGATCCATCACTCTTTGCTGGGTTGGCAGAGGCTGGTGTTAAGGTGTGGCATGAACCAGGGATACGTTTGCAGAACATCTGATTCGGTCCTTGGCATAAAAAGGAAGGCGATGATTCCCCCAGATTCTCTGAATCTTTTGATGATATTATGCACTGTAGATGATGATATGTTCAAACTCTTTGCAATTTTACACTGTCGAACTCCTTTCTGATATTGCTCCACTATTTGTCAGTGCAGAATTAGGGGGATTGGTGATCCTCTTCCCATCTTTACTTCTGAGAGCCGCTGCCACTCCAAGATGCTCTTTTTATACCCAGTCATGTTAATGACCTATTGCCAATTGACCTAATGAGCTGCAATTTGCTCCTCCAGCTGTTCCTTTTTTGTACCTTTAACTTTTCCAGCCTCTTATTGCCCCTGTCCCAACTTTTTTGAGATGCGTTGCTGTCATGAAATTTCAAATGAGCCAATATTTGGCATGAAATTTCAAAATGTCTCACTTTCGACATTTGATATGTTGTCTATGTTCTATTGTGAATACAATATCAGTTTTTGATATTTGTAAATTATTGCATTCCATTTTTATTTGCAATTTGTACTTTGTCCCAGCTTTTTTGGAATCGGGGTTGTACATTGTATGATTTTATCACCCAGACAAAAACGCACATGATAAAAGAATTAGATAGAGACTGTGACTAAAGTGACAGTAGTTTGCGCTAGCTGACCTTTGTCAATTGAAGGTCATTTTGCTGAACAAATAAAAAAAAAAAAAGATTGCAAAAAATCATGTAAATTCACAGAGTTACAAGTGATTGAAAAATCCAATTTTTCATGGATCGTTCCAGTTCGGTGATCCAGATCCGCACCAAAAGTCATAGCAATGTAATTCAGCCCAGAGATATTCTTCATGTGAAATTTGGTGGTGATTGGTTGAAAACTGAGGGAGAAATAGCATCCTAAAAAACATTAGGAGGAGAATGATGATGATGATAAGATTATAATAATAAAGTAGAAAGATCCAGAGTGAGCGTAACAATTTGCACTCCCGCTGCTAGAGCAAATGAATTCTTCAGTGATAAGTTGAGAACACCTACCATGATCAGCGGCAGCCGATTCAGTCCCACGGAGACCAGGCACCTGATGACAAAGTTCTGGAAATGTCTGTGATGAAATGTTTGTCTTAAGGTGATGATACACAGGGCAACTTTTTGGACAGTGTTGCTCGCAACGAGCAACCAGGTGAGACACAGGGCAACTAATTAGGGTGACAGACAACTAGCAACAACCAATCAGATAAGAGCAAATCTGTTGCCAAAGAGACGGACACCGAAACGTCCGCAGCCGTCACTTTTGTCTTGGCTTCAGCCTTTATTTATTTCGCTCAAGTATCTATCATTTCTGGAACAAAACTGAATAGATACTCCGGTCAAATGATAGCTTGCCGTTATTTTAACATTTAAGTCAAAATAACCACATTATTCTGTTAATAATAAGTTAGACGATAAGCTTGACGATCCCTATTACAGCTAGAGCTAACATTATCCCTACATAGCTAGCGATAATTTTCAGCTACCGGTAACTGTGCTCGCAAAAAAGTTAGCTAAGTCCCGTTCAATCTCTATGGAGCAGTGGTTAGCTAACGGCTGAAAAAAAAAACGATGTCTTGATTGCAGCCACATAAAAATAGATGTCTGTTGGTTTTCTAAGCATTTAATGAAGCAAATTCACCACTTTGGGTTTCCACGTAACAACTTACCAGCGTAAAAAGATGCAAGTTGTCTCTGTTTTTCTTCGCGCCACTGCTGGAGACGCCGCCATCTTTGTGGAAAATTTCAGAAGCTCTCGGGTGGTCATGTGATTCGCTGCTCTGATTGGATGGTCTTATTAGGGGGAAAAAAAAAAGTTGCCCAAAATGATCAAAATCGTTCAGAGAGAAATTATGTTGCCCGGCCTTAAAGGAACAGTCCACCGTACTTCCATAATGAAATATGCTCTTATCTGAATTGAGACGAGCTGCTCCGTACCTATCCGAGCTTTGTGCGACCTCCCAGTCAGTCAGACGCAGTCAGACGCGCTGTCACTCCTGTTAGCAATGTAGCTAGGCTCAGTATGGCCAACGGTATTTTTTTGGGGCTGCAGTTAGATGCGACCAAACTCTTCCACGTTTTTCCTGTTTACATAGGTTTATATGACCAGTGATATGAAACAAGTTCAGTTACACAAATTGAAACGTAGCGATTTTCTATGCTATGGAAAGTCCGCACTATAATGACAGGCGTACTAACACCTTCGGCAGCGCATTGATATCTGAGCTCCGTATCAATGCGCTGCCGAAGCGCGCAGAAGGTGTTAGTACGCCTGTCATTATAGTGCGGACTTTCCATAGCATAGAAAATCGCTACGTTTCAATTTGTGTAACTGAACTTGTTTCATATCACTGGTCATATAAACCTATGTAAACAGGAAAAACGCGGAAGAGTTTGGTCGCATCTAACTACAGCCCCAAAAAATACCGTTGGCCATACTGAGCCTAGCTACATTGCTAACAGGAGTGACAGCGCGTCTGACTGCGTCTGACTGACTGGGAGGTCGCGCAAAGCTCGGAGAGGTACGGAGCAGCTCGTCTCAATTCAGATAAGAGCATGTTTCATTATGGAAGTACGGTGGACTGTTCCTTAAATGGGAAAGTGTTGACGTGTGCAATTGCCCAAAAACTTGCCCCATGCATCATCATCGTTAATCCGAATGCTGTGACGATGCTCCACCAATAGGAGGACGGCGTGGGATTACGCAAATGGTGAAAAGTAAAGGAAACGCTCCAGCGACCTTAAATTTGCATGAGCTGGATAGGATTCATTAAATCCATGTCAGTTTTGGAGACTTGACAGAGGTCAGAGTTTGGAAGCTTATTTCAAGAGTTTTTGACCGAGGGTTATTGGAAAAAAAAAAAAACAAAGCACGGGTGTCTCGTGGTCTCTATCACACGAGGTCATGTCAGTCAGTCTCAGCGTGACCTTTTCCTCAGTTCGTATTAAATGCCGTCTGGAAAAATCAGATAAGTGCCCTTGAAACATCCGTCTTGATGTTGCAGGCGTCAATCACACAGGGGACGGAGAGTCATATCAGAAGTCACCTGTTGAATTATGGATGTGATGAAGTGGACCGAGCAGCTTAACTGAATCTCTCTCTCTCTCTCTCTCTCTCTCTCTGCAGGCCTTTTCCATCAGAGGACACAGCGCTGAATGAAGATGACGTCTACCGAAGCTTGGAGGAACTGGCTGAGTAAGTGTCAATGTTTCCTCCCCCAGCACACACACAAAAGCAATTCTGATCTCCACCACCTCCTTATTTTCTATAAACAGTCTGCCGTAATTCCCTACACTGGTCGCCATAGCGATGCCGGCTTAGTATGGATCAAGTCCAAGCAGCATAGGCGTTAAGAAGGGCTGGAGGAAGGATGAGAGAAACACAGTTAGTGCTGGCGTTCGCTCACAGCTCCACAGCGACCTCCCGGATCCTTCCCGAGCCAGTCTCGGCTCTCGCAGCTGCCTAATTTAATCACACGCTCCTCTCCTACCGTACATCAGCCACGTCAGCTTTTACGGTGGACCGAGACGCCTGTCGTTTCCCTGTCAGGAACATCCAAATTCAAAATACGCTCGTCATATTGGATGGAGTCGGTGTGAAATGACCGTTTTTAGGTGTAACACACGGTTAAGTACGTTTTTGAGACTTTCAAGGTAATTTACAGATCGTCTCTGAAAGGGTTTTGTTGTTGTTTTGTTTAATCAGTAGACACAGATCGCCTTTATCTTCTCCCTGTTTTGCTCAGAGGGTCATTATTATTCATGAGCAGACCCATGATTATCATTAATATTCATTCATCGAAACGTAACATAACGTCTGAAACGTGAGCGACGCAGCGACAATGTTTTACAGACTTCCTAATTCCACTAAATTAGTCAGATTGCACGCTCAGCGAAGAGAGAAACATTTTCCGTGCCCGTATATAAACTGGAATCTTCTTAGAAATCAGCATTTTGTAATTTATTACTGTTCCAAACCTTGGCACAAGAAATGCTGATTCTTTATTACAGGTAATGAAACCCAGTAAGTTCAATCAATGGCTTATAATCGCAGGACGTCGTCAGTGGCGTGTTGAGATGAATGGATGTTCACAGCTGTGGATCAACTACGGGCTTAAAAGTCGCACAGTACCGTGGTATGGTTTAGTGGAATGAGTGAGAATAGAAGCTCAAAGCTCGAGAGATTTCCTGAGCTTCAGTCATGAATTACAGCTTCTTTAAATACAGCAGTGGAATTTTCTGGAAGGTAGAAGAGAGAAAAAATATTTAACCAAAGATTTTTTTTTTTTTTTGGTTACAGTTAAAATGTGTAACATTCAGCTACTTGTAAATAAATTATTCGGCTCATGATGATGCAAGTCCAGGAGTCGGCTCCTGAAATCACACATCGGCACATCCGAAATGTTTACTAGCTAGCTAGCTAGCCTGGGCCCGCCCATCCTAAGTGTGACGCAACACAGGGGCCTGTTGCGAACTTAGTCTGGCAAGGCAAGCTATCGCCAGCTCTTCCAAGCTCCCGAAAAATCGGGAGCCAATCAACTTTGAGCATCTCCAACGGCCCTGGGTAGAGGCGTGTTCAAGGCAGTGACGTAGTAGAACTGCGACCGGAAGCCATAGATTGTTTACAGAATCTATGCCGGAAGCGCTTCATTCACTAGAAACATTACGAACATGGAGCAGCGGCAAGCCTTTGACACAGCGGTAGATGCTGTATTGAAAGCATTCAACGGGAAGTTCTCATTGAAAACGAAGCAAAGAGCAGCCCTGGAGGTATTTATCTTCTTCCTGTTACTCAAGCAGTTTCCGTCACGTCACATACGTCAGAGTGATGTGATTGGTTTAAGCTTCGTCACAGCCTTTTCTGGCTTCGACCAGTAGCAAACTGAGGCATTTCAGGGAGGCGGGTCAACCACGCGCTTTGGGAAACGGTTGGGCTTAATATCTTTGCCGGACCGATGCTCGCAGAGCTTTGAAGTTGCGTGAGCTAGCCAGTTTAGCACTTTAATGGTAGTGATGAAAACAATTCTGGTTGCTGAGGTGTATTTTAATAAGCAAGTTATTGTCCGAAGGTGAAGTTAATATCGGTGAATAATAAGCGAGATGAAGCCGAGGTTGTTATTTAAATAATATTGGCTGGTATTGAGTGGTATATCAGATATATTCCATTCAGCTGGAATGACACTGAACGAGTCGAAGATGTGGTACATCTGATAGACCACGAAAAAAGCCAACCAATATTATTATACGTACCCATTCCTTTTGGGTGTTCAACGCGTCTTTCTCTTTCAAAATTCTCTCAAAATCTTCCGTATTTAACGACGCGAACCTGGCGGCCATGTTTGTTTACAAATTGTCCCGGTCGCTCGCTAGCGTGGATGTTTTACATCTCCGACGTGTGACATCATGTCGTCTTGACAACCATGCAATATCGTAAACCATATTCAGCGCTCGTTCTCCATTGGGTAGAGTGACGTAATACACGTAGGATAAGCGATACGCTAACAATATTGCATGCTATCAAACCAAATCAATGAAACCTGCTAGAAGGGAATAGAACACGTTTTTATTCCATCGAAAAAGTGTCCTGTATGTATAATAATCACCGATATTCACTGAGCCTGAGGCAGAAAAAAAAATCTTTTATTTCAAACTTCAAAAGCAACGCACGCAGGATTGTGTCACTTATCTACGCCGACTCGTATAAAACACTGTTTTGAACTCGATAAAATAAATCACAACTCCACCTTACCTTTGAACAGCTTGAGACCAAACTTCGTAGTATTTTTAGTGCTTTTAGGAACAGCGTTTTCTTTCGTCATTTGTAATTCTGCCTCACTTACGGTGATGAAGCGATCGGCCGGCATTTTGCTGAGTCGCTTGAGGTGATTATCGAGAAATAGTCCGAATTTCTCGACCAATCAGCGTGCGAGATTTTCTATGATCACCTCCGGTTTTTGTACTCGTATTAAGCAATTATTGGACGAGGTTGAACAATATATTGCGATTTGTTCGTGGCAATAACAAATGCTTGTTAGACACTACAAATCATGTTGTTTTTTTGGAAAACCAAGTTCAATAATTGTTTCATCATTCAAATTAAAAAAAAAAAATAGATATGTTACTTACCAGCTGGGAGGTCCGTATTGTGAAATACCGTGACTGAGGTCTTGAAAGTACTGAGCAAGGCCCTCTGGGCCGAGGTCAGTATTCAAGGCCGAGGTCACGGTATTTCACCATACGGACCGACCTTAAGCTGGTAAATAATATATTTATTTTTTTCTTTACCAAATTCTAACAGAAAACGAGAGCGCCCGAAAGGGAAAACCGAGCCGAGCCGCCATTTTGAATTCTCATTCACGGCTGTAATGCAAATTGCTTCCTCCTCGGTATACAAGTGCACTTCCATGGCAGGAAAACAACTACATTTTGCCGCCTATGTAATCCCCTATTTATACAAAATTGAGTCATTCAGGATTCAGCCATGTTTTTGCTCGGCATTAGCAACAGTTACAGGTTTTTAGCTTTCTCCTGAAATGTTTTCTTTTATTTCTTCTTCCTCAGGGTAGTAAAACTCGCTTTCACTGTGAACGCTGTCGTTATCGCTATCCATGCTGTAAAATTAATGCTGTTCTCCTGAGAAATGCTGGCAAAAATTTATAAGATTTTTGATAATCTTGGAAAAAAAGATAAATGTTGACAAAAAATGCTACTATGTTTGTTATTGTGAACGAGCGAGTCGCCAGAGGTCCGTAACTGGGGTCCGTATCATAGGATACGGACCTGCTCGCCAGCCAATCAGAGCGCAGGATTTGATGGAAACCGGAGTGCGAAAAAAAATAACGATTATTAAGTTCATGTGAGTTATTTTTCCTGTGTTTTCATTGTTTTTACCCCTGCTGGCCGAAAGGCCCGAAGAGGGATTATGTCGTGGCGATATTTGTCCGTACGTCTATCCATCCGTCCTGGGAAGGGTGTGCACCTTCTGAAATCAACTCCTCTTACAATTTTTGGAGGAATTTCACAAAACTCGACAGGATTCTATGTCGGTAATATGCATATTGAAATTTCATTCAATTCAGTCGATTTTACCAGAGTTATGGCCGAGTTGCCAGTGGGGGATGTCATGCTCTCAGAGCACTTGTTACTTTCAATTAATGACACCAACTCATTGTCAATCAATTTATTTAGGGAAGCGACAAAAGTGTGAAGTAACTGCGCATGAACAGACCATAATTTGTAGGCAGTTATTTGCGGTTCACTCAACCAATCAAAACGGCATAATAAATCATTTGAATGATGTTGAATATTGACTCTTGTTAAGCAAATGTTAACAATAATAAATGGAATGACACAACAGGATGAGTGAGATCCCAATTCTGTCCGTGATTGTGATATTTCTGAAACGAGGTTACACCACAACAATGCTGCTGCATTCTCGAATCTGATTGGTTAGGAGGTGTGGACTTGGTTTCTCCCCCCCTTAACATCAGCTTGGACTCCATTTCCAGCTCGAACATGAATGACAAATTTATATTAACGCACTCATTCGAACATGTTTCTATAGTAACAACTTGTTCATCTCCAGGGTCTGTGTTTTGTCAGTCAGCGGGTTTTATGACCTTTTCAGAACAGTTTGCGTTTTCCAGTTTTCTGGGAGGAAAACACCAGGGTTGGTGGTTTTTATCCCCCGCTGGCCGAAAGGCCCGAAGGGGTATTGGGTCATGGCGACGTCTGTCCATCCCAGAAAGGGTTCTTGCCTTCTGAAATCAACTCCTTTCACAATTTTTGGAAGAATTTGATGAAACTTGGCAAAAGGCTTTGTGATAGGACAGTAATACGCATATTGCAATATAGTGGGGGGGGATATGTAGTGAAAATTCATTATGTCTGATTATTATAACTATTCTTTAAGTTCGTTTCTTAAGACACGTATTTTTATCCACCGTGGGCAATTCGAAAAGGAAAATTACAGACACAAAAAAAGGAAAAAAACAAACAAGAAAAAACACAGAAAAAACAAACCGGGGCTTTGTCACATTACCATACATAAAAGGAGTTACAGAACGCATTCAACGATCCATGAGGAAATACCACATCAACACCCCGGTCAAACCATACAAGAACCTCCGACAGCTGCTAGTTCACCCCAAAGACAAAATACAACTGGACAATAAATGTAATGTCGTATATGAAATCCCTTGCCGTTCATGCAATAAAGTCTATATTGGTGAAACGGGCAGATGCTTCCACACTCGCAGGAAAGAACACCAATTAGAATGTGAAAAAGAAACAACAAAAAGACTCACAAGATCCGAAAAAGAAAAAGCAAGCCAAGAAAACTTAAAATCAGCCATTTCAGGCCACTGCAAACGACAGAATCATATTATGAATTGGGAAGAGGCCAGAGTCATTCGCGCTGAAGAGAATAGATACCAGCGTTGGATTTTGGAGGCAGTAGAGATACGTAAGCGGGCGCAGAGGACGATGAACCGGGATGAGGGCGCGTACGCGCTGTCACACACCTGGAGCGCAGTCCTGGGGCAGCGACCTGACAGCAGGAGGTGTGGACTACCTGTCAAATTGGGCGGGACGTTCACGCCTCCATAGAGTACATCAGCTGATAAGGCACGTCACCACTCGACATCTGGTGACTGTTTTGAAGAAGGCGGAAGTGTTCGCCGAAACTGTCAACAAACGAGGTAACATACTAAAAAATACGTGTCTTAAGAAACGAACTTAAAGAGTAGTGGGGGGATATTGTGCTCTCGGAGCACTCTTGGCGTTTTTTTTTTTTTTTCCTTTTTGAGGTCTTATTAATATCTGACAACCTGGCATTTTTCGCCATCTTGGGTTATTTCAGGTTGCCAGTGCCCTCAGTATATTTTATTAAAACTTATGAAAAATATCTATTCAAGAAATGTAAATAGCGCTTGTCCTGTCCTGTCGGTCGGGTTCAATGCCCGAATTGATAATCTGCATCATCAGTTTTTCTTTGGCTAATCCAGGGGTTTTCAAAGTGTGGGAGAGTCAGCCCCCCCTCGGAGAGCAAATAAACAACAGCGCCCCCCCCTTACAATTTTTGTTGTTGCTATACTTAATGTTCCATTCGTATTTAAAAAAAAAAAATGGTTGTTTTACACGTTATTTTTTTCTTTTTCACATTTTAAACATCTGTGCTTTTTAAAACATCTTGTTTTACACATTTTAAACATCTCATAGCATCGTTAGCTAGCATCTCTTGGCAGACAACACACTGTGGCAGTGGAGCATCTTCAGATCCAGTCCATGAAAATCCAAACTTTAAATAATCGTGGTCATACTTCCTTCTTTTTTCAGTCCCCCCAGGATTCCGCGGGCCTTTTTTGTGATTGTTGCGGGCTAAAATGTCTGCTGTTGCAGGGGTTTCCAAAAAAATTGCGCTGAAAGTTGCGGTGTTTAGGTTTTTGTTGTGATTACGTTGCGGGAGGAAGTGAAAGTTGCGAGAAATTGTTGCGATTTTCTCTTTTTGTGATTAAAATTGAGTGATATGTTAAATATTAAGTTATTACTGAAAAACTATTGATTAAAAAAACAAAGACACTGAGAAATGGTCCGATAAACAACTTTACCAATATAAAAGGTTACCAGGACTACAAAAATGCAGAAAAATAGGCTTTACTTATCCAAATGCACCTGTTGGTTCAAAAATTAAAGTGCAGAGAACCTCACAGCACAACATGAAGTTACCTTAAAATATAATATAAATGCCTCAGCTTTCATGTAAGAAAAAAAAACTATTAATACTAGTACCATGTGCAGGCAGTCTCTCCTGAAGACTAAATTAAACAATAATTATAAACTAATAAAATAAATGGCTCAGGCTTCATAGAAGGAAAAAAAATAATTTGAACAGAATCTCACAGTATGATGCTGAAGCTGCCTAAACAATGGAAAATAAAATACCATTTTGGCAAAAATGTTGGCATCCATTAATTTCTTGTATTAAGTAAAAAAATAATAATAAAGTGCGCACAGTCCTTCACTGTAAACATAACACACTTTCAGTAACAGAATTTAAGCCTACATAAACACTGACTCGCACATCATGCAGTGTTGCCAGATACTGCTGACGTTTTCCAGTCCAAAATATGTTCAAAACCCGCCAAAATGCACTTGAAACCGCCAATCTGGCAACACTGCGCGCATGCTGCTTCTCTTGAACATAGACATCCGGAAGTAAGGCGGAAGGTAGTTTGTCGATGTCACCTCAAGACGACGCCAACGATTGGTCAAATTTGCGGGAAAGTTGCGGTGATTGGATATAATTGCAGCACCACCCTGAATTCGTGGGGATTGGTTGAATTTGCGCTGAAGTTGCAAATCGTAACATCCTGGAGGCTCTGTTTTTTTGCTTGGCCGTCTCCTCACTCCCTGTAGCTTTAGGTACTAAAAATCGATCCATTTTGTCTCTCACGTTGCGCCCCCCCAAAGAACTCTGGCGCCCCCCGGGGGGGCGCGCCCCACACTTTGAAAAACCCTGGGCTAATCAGACACAAGGTACGCCACCACTCTTGTTGGGGGTTAGGCGCCTTGCTCAAGGGCACTTAAGCCAGTCCTGCTGGTCCAGGCAATTGAACCAGCAACCTTTTGGTCCCAAAGCTGTTTCTTTAACCATTCGGCTATGGCTTCCCCATAGTGGAAAATAGCGCTAATAACGGGGCAATAAAGACTGTTGTTGTTACGTCAAGTGAAAGTGGGGAAAAACCAAGCTGATGTGTCTTGCAGATACCGTATTTCACAGCCTTAATTGCAACTATAAAAAGTTAAAAAGCATGATGCGTCTTAGTTTAATGAATTAAAATCATAATCACTGGCGAATTTCTTTGGTGTAAGAGGAATAAAACTCGTCCGGCCTGCTGTTCTTGGAAAATAACTGACCTCAGGGAGGTCGCATAAAAATGTAAATAAAGATAATATGAAGATCCTGAGATAAAGGTGTACAAAATGTTCCTCAGCTGTTTCTTTTCCTTGCTTTAAAGCGACGTGTGCGAGTCGCTGAGCAGGTGAATCGAGCAGTAATAGTGTCTGATTCCCCGTTGAGAATTTTCTCCGCACCTCGGTGTTGCGCATGAATGAGGAGAGGTCGGCGATGAGCTCTAGTAACAGTAAGACAACGTGGCAGTATAACATACGACAGGTTGTTAATCGAGCCTGTTTAAGGTAATCAAGGAAGTCACTTCCTACTGAATAGATCTTTCCACCATGTTTAATGCGTCCATCCCAAACCTGACAGAGCATGAAATTATTCAATTGGCCAGAGCAGGCTGAATTGCTCAGAGACTCCCTTTCCTCCTTTCAGCTGAAATAGCAATCAGGTGCCTGGACACACGCTGTGTCACAAGCGCTTTTCTTCATCCTCCCTGCCAGCTGCCGTGTTGCTCGATCCACTCAGGCATTCTGGGATGCGAAGCTCTGGGCTTTCCTGAGATGCCCAGTTTAGTTCAAGATCAGGACGCCTTCCGTTATGGAGTTTACATCAAGACGAGGAACCAGCGTCTGAAAATGTCACGTGTGTAGAGAAGAATAACGAGCTGGTACCGTACAAGTCTACAGAGAGATGTTTCCTGGTTTTAGGAACAAGGAAGATAAACCTTCAGAGCGCCTGATTTAACTGGACCAGTGGGAAGATTCTCATAGTCTGGAAGAATTGCGTAGTAGAATAACTCGGTAATAATAGAAATACAATTGGTATACCTCCAGCACCTTTCATTTCCAGTCGCATAAAATGAAATGTGATAAAATAAGGACACTATAGTAAAGACAGTGTTGTATCCAGTACGCCTAATAGGACGGGAAGGAATGGAGAGGATTCATCGTCCATCCATTAACCGTAACCACTTATCCTGTGCAGGGTCGCAGGCAAGCTGGAGCCTATCCCAGCTGACTACGGGCGAAAGGCGGGGTACACCCTGGACAAGTCGCCAGGTCATCGCAGGGCTGACACATAGACACAGACAACCATTCACACTCACATTCACACCTACGCTCAATTTAGGGTCACCAGTTAACCTAACCTGCATGTCTTTGGACTGTGGGGGAAACTGGAGCACCCGGAGGAAACCCACACGGACACGGGGAGAACATGCAAACTCTGCACAGAAAGGCCCTCGCCGGCCCCGGGGCTCGAACCCGGACCTTCTTGCTGTAAGGGTGACAGCGCTAACCATTACACCACCGTGCCGCCATTCTTGATCAACATAATCATCGTCGTCTTCTTTTTGTTCCTCCTTCTTCCTCCGTCGTCATCTTTCTCCATCGTCTTTGTTCTTTCTTTCTCCTTCTTTTTGTTCTTCCTTCCTTCTCCTCCTTTTTCTTCTTCCTCCATCATCTTCCTTCTTTTTGTTCCTCCTTCTTCTTCTTCCTCCTCCTCCACCATCATCATCCTCCTCCATCTTCTTTGTTCTTCTTCCTCCATCATCTTCCTCCTTCTTTTTGTTCCTCCTCCATCATCTTCCTCCATCTTCTTTGTTCTTCTTCCTTCTTTTTGTTCCTCCTTCCTTTCTCCTTCTACTACTACTACTACTTCCTCCATCATCTTCCTTCTTCTTTTTGTTCCTCCTTCCTTTCTCGTTCTACTACTTCTTCTTCCTCCATCATCATCATCCTTCTTCTTTTTGTTCCTCCTTCCTCCTCCTCCTTTTTCTTCCTCCATCATCATCTTCCACCTTCTTACTCCTTCATCTTCCTCCTCCTCCTCCTCTGGGTTTCGATCTGTAGGACTTTAAATACCAAAACTCCTCAGCGGTGGAAATGAATAAACAGGTGTGTTTGGTTGTAGTGTGATTGTAGTGATTTACTCCATTATAGATGTATTTCAGGAATGTTTGGAGGAGGATCAGCTCTGCACTGCTGCCTGCACCACAATCCGTTCATGCTTCAACCACTTACATGTCTGAGAATATAATCCAGTTAAAAACTAGTCTGTTTTTGTGGGCTCCATGAGCCCTTTCCAACAGGATTACGGGTAATGGTGGCCTGATGATCTGAACTACGATGGCACTGATGGCGAGGAATGTAATTTTGTCATGTCAGATTTGTTCCTGGAGCAACTTTTTAAAATCAAACTGCTACCATCTGTACAGCTGCTGTTGTTGCTCTTGTTGTTATTATTATTATTATTATTATTTCTTCTCTCCACAACATGGCAGATTATAACTTTTACATTTCTGCATAGTCTTGCCTGCTCTGTCTTAGTGAAATGATTATTACAGACATTCCTGCTATATCATTCAAATCATTAAGCATAAATCGTCTGATCTGTTCAACTAATGGGGGGAAAAAACGAGGCAGAGTCAGATTTTAGTCAGCCATCAACACTCTCATTAGCTTTGAAGCTTAAAAGCTTTTTTTTTTTTATCCCAAAACACAGATTATTTTATATTTTTATTTATTTTTTCTTCATTTCAGTTCCTAAGTGGCACAACATAAAAGCATCATTGGGAGATTTTGAGTTTAAATACTGATGATGGTGTTACTAGGAGCCAAGAGTGCGCTCTCTCGCCTGTCAATCACAGTGAATTAGCCAATCATGGGCTTTTCTGAGCTCATCTATGCGTAAGTGGGCGGATAGCGTGTTCTCAGAGTGCGTAACGCTGCCTTGTGATGCAGCGGTTTGAAAAGTTGTGCGTCGTGGAGAAAGCACGTGGTAGTCTTAACCCTCCCGTGGCATGATATGAGGAGAATTGGTATTTTTGTATACAGTGGCATGCAAAAGTTTGGGCACCCTTGCTAAAAATGTCTGTTACTGTGAATAGTTAAGTGAGCAGAAGATGAACTGAGTACCAAAAGGCATAAAGGTAAAGACGAGACATTTTTTTAAATATTTTCCACAAGATTACATTTTTATTTCCATCATTTACATGTGTAAAATACCAAAAAATGAATAGGACCTGAAGCAAAAGTTTGGGCACCCTGCATGGTTAGTACCTAGTAACACCCCCTTTGGCAAGTATCACAGCTTGAAAACACTTTTTGTAGCCGGCGAATAATCTTTCAGTTCTTCCCTGGGGGATTTTCACACATTCGTCCTTGCAAAAGGCTTCCAGTTCTACAAGTTTCTTGGGCTGTCTTGCATGCACTGCTCTTCTGAGATCTATCCACAGATTTTCAATGATGTTTAGGTCAGGGGACTATGAGGGCCCGGGCAAAACCTTCAGCTTGTGCCTCTTGAGGTATTCCATTGTCGATTTTGAGGTGTGTTTTGGATCATCGTCTTATTGTAGGACCCGTCCTCTTTTTAACTTCAACTTTTTTACAGATGGTGTGATGTTTGCTTCCAGAATTTGCTGGTATTTATTCGAATCCATGCTTCCCTCGACCAATGAAATGTGCCCTGTGCCACTGGCTGCAACACAACCCCAAAGCATGATCGATCCACACCCATGCTTCAGAGTCGGAGAGGTGTTCTTTTCCTGGAATTTGGCACCCTTTTTTCTCCAAACATACCTTTGCACATTGTGGCCAAAAAGTTCTATTTTGATTTCATCAGTCCACAGGACTTGTTTCCAAAATGCATCAGGCTTATTTAGATGTTCATTTGCAAACTCCAGACGCTGAATTTTGTGGCTAGGACGCAGGAACGGTTTTCTTCTGATGACTCTTCCATGAAGGTCATATTTGTTCAGGTGTCGCTGCATAGTAGAACAGTGCACCACCACTCCAGGGTCTGCTAAATCTTTCTGAAGGTCTTTTGCAGTCAAACAGGGGTTTTTATTTGCCTTTCTAGCAATCCAACGAGCAGTTCTTTCAGAAAGTTTTCTTCATCTTCCAGACCTCACCTTGATCTCCACTGTTTCTGTTAACTGCCATTTCTTAATAACATTACGATCTGAGGAAACAGCTACCTGAAAACACTTTGCTACGTTCTTGTAGCCTTCTCCTGCTTTGTGAGCATCAATTATTTTATTATTCAGAATGCGAGGGAGTTGCTTCGAGGAGCCCATGGCTGTTGATTTTAGGGACAAGTTTGAGGAGTCAGAGAATTTATACAGCTTTGAAATCTGCATCATCTGACCTTTCCTAACGCAGAATTTGAACAAGCCACAGCTCAATGAGCTAATTAAGGTCTGGAGCCTTGGTAAAAGTTACCTGAGCACTCAAATGTATTGGGATGCCCAAACTTTCGCATGGCGTTCCTTTTCTTTTTTCACTCTCCAATTGTACAAAACAAAAATAATACACAAATCCTGCATAAAAACGCTGAAAAGAAATGTCTCGTCTTTACCTTTATGCCTTTCGGTGATCAGTTCATCTTCTGCTCACTTAACTATTCACAGTAACAGACATTTTCAGCAAGGGTGCCCAAACTTTTGCATGCCACTGTATATATATGATATATATTTTCGTCATTTTTTTAAAGGACTAACATTTTTAAACTTTGATGCCTGGAAGCCATCTGGAGTGAACTTTCAATAAGCGGCTAAAGAAGACCAGGAGGCGCACACTGATGATGTCACACGGCTGCAGTTGGTTCAGATGAATACCCTTGGCAGTTGGGGGCGTCGTGGCTCAGGTGGATAAGGCGCCATACCATAAATCCGGGGACCCGGGTTCGACTCCAGCCTGAGGTCATTTCCCGATCCCTCCCCGTCTCTCTCTCCCGCTCATTTCCTGTCTCTACACTGTCCTATCCAATAAAGGTGCAAAAAAAAAAGCCCCCCCCCCAAAAAAAAGAATACCTTGGCAGTGATTCTGCTTGAGGAAAATCCCATTCAGCGTCGTAACCCATGGAAACCAGAGCTGCCATGTCTATGACTATAGGTCTGATCCACAATATAACACACATGGTTTATTGCGTGACAAGCAACTTTATTTCCTTCGCTGTTCTGAGTTAAATCAGACTGAAAATCAGTGAGGGATATATATATATATTTTTTGGTGGGGAAGCGCTAGATTCTGCCCTCACACACTCACCATGAAGTCTGTCACGGATCACTGCACTAAGCTTCATCCAACTAATGCTCTCCTCAGGCTTGTTTGAGGGGAAAACATGCAAGAACTTTTCCTCATTATTTGCTACAACCTGTGTATGCTGACCAAACGTATTTGATTAAGACGACACTTTTTCCTGATTCCGAGGAAATGCAAAAAACATTCCTGTCATATTTCAGCGAAAGAAGAAACGAAGTCAAGCTCAAATGTTTGATTAGTTATTGTACAGGGGTTGAAAGGTTTCTGCCTCTGTTTTCTTTTCTTAAATGACCGTAACGCCTTAAAATCCAGGTTTATTATTCAGTTCTTCACCTTGAAGGTTTCTCAGTAGCGTCCACGACTTATTCTGGATCTACACTGAAGCGAATCGGTTTTGTTGTTGTAGTTGCACGAGTAAGGAATGCAAGTCTGGTCGTGTCAACGAGTCTGACGAGTTTTAAAGTTTAGCCGTGTTGACCCTGTGTGTTTCTACACCGAAAGAAACTAGATAAAGAGCGTGTGCTTGACTGTGGTCTCCAGCGTGGACTGATTTATATTCCACAAAGCAAAATGTAAGTGATTGAATGAATAAATATTGCTTTTAACCTGCAGCTAATGTAATGATTAATATTACGTCCAGTATTTGGGTGTGTATTCTTCATAGCGGGCGGCACAATGGTGTAATGGTTAGCGCTGTCGCCTCACAGCAAGAAGGTCCGGGTTCGAGCCCCGTGGCCGGCGAGGGCCTTTCTGTGTGGAGTTTGCATGTTCTCCCCGTGGGTTTCCTGCGGGTGCTCCGGTTTCCCCCACAGTCCAAAGACATGCAGGTTAGGTTAACTGGTGACTCTAAATTGACCGTAGGTGTGAATGTGAGTGTGAATGGTTGTCTGTGTCTATGTGTCAGCCCTGTGATGACCTGGCGACTTGTCCAGGGTGTACCCCGCCTTTCGCCCGTAGTCAGCTGGGATAGGCTCCAGCTTGCCTGCGACCCTGTAGAACAGGATAAAGCGGCTAGAGATGATGAGATGAGATGATATTTAACAGTTGCGCCACGAAATCAAGTCGTACATGAGCTGATGGCTGACGAGTGAAATAACTCTTTTATTCTATCCACGTTCACTGGATTTTGAGAAACGGAGCTTTTTTTTTTTGATAAATAAAAACTTTTATACAGAACGTCCAACAAAATAATTTCCGCTTAGAATGTAAACAAACTGGAGAAACGACAGGAGCAATTTGTGAAAAATGCTCTAATAATAATTCTTGAAAAATTAAAAAAAAAAAAATTCTTACCATCAAATATTTTATTCCATAATATTTTGTTGCTGTTTTTGTATTTTTTGTGGGGGGTTTTGTTTTCGAGTCAAGTTTTTATTTCGTCCTCGGTTGGTTCCACAACAAGCGCCGCCATTTATTTTTTCTCCTTTTTTTTGTCGGTTGGCAAACCAACTTAAAGGTGCATTACCGCCACCGACTGGGCTGGAGTGTCGAACAGGAGATCTTGGGGAAAGGGCAATTTCTCATCTCATCTCATTATCTGTAGCCGCTTTATCCTTCTACAGGGTCGCAGGCAAGCTGGAGTCTATCCCAGCTGACTACGGGCGAAAGGCGGGGTACACCCTGGACAAGTCGCCAGGTCATCACAGGGCTGACACATAGACACAGACAACCATTCACACTCACATTCACACCTACGGTCAATTTAGAGTCACCAGTTAACCTAACCTGCATGTCTTTGGACTGTGGGGGAAACCGGAGCACCCGGAGGAAACCCACGCGGACACGGGGAGAACATGCAAACCCCGCACAGAAAGGCCCTCGCCGGCCACGGGGCTCGAACCCAGGACCTTCTTGTTGTGAAGCGACAGCGCTAACCACTACACCACCGTGCCGCCAGGGCAATTTCTGTTTCTTTTAAATTCTCGATAACAAAGCTGCCATTTTGTTTTTCTCTACTCATCGTATACGGTACATACGAGCTGATAGCCTAGTAGTAGAGTAGCCAATCAGAGCGCACGATTGCTCATATCCAGTGAATGTCAATAGAATAAAACCTAATATTCCTTGCATGGTTTATGGTGATTAAATAAGACTGTCTTATAGCGAGGGTCAGTTAAATATTGTGGATTATTATACATACAGGACACTTTTTTTTATGGAATAAAAACATGTTCTAGCGGGTTTCATTCATTTGGTTCGATAGCATGCAATATTGTTCGCAAATCGCTTATCCTACGTGTCTTACGTCACTCTATCCAATGGAGAATGGGCGTCGAATATGGTTTACGATATATATATAATATTGCATGGTTGTCAAGACAACATAACGTCACGCATCAGAGACGTAAAACTTCGGTACTAGCGAGCAACTGGGACGATTTGTAAACAAACATGGCCGCCAGGTTCGCTTTGTTGAATACGGAAGATTTTGAGAGAATTTTGAAAGAGAAACAGGCGTTGAAGACCTGAAAGGGATGTGTACGTACATCCATGGTATTGCTTTTCGCAAAAAAAAAAAAAAATCAAGCATCTGTTACTTGATAAGTGTTCCAATTTCAGCGCTGTTAAAGTGACTAAAGCTCCAGCCTTCATTCGTAAGCTTGTTAGCGTCGAGAAACATCACGCTGTTAGCGGCCCTCAGATTCAGACTCGATGTTAAATGGCTGACTTCGGTCTCGCAAGCACACGCCGACTGACTCGTTCTCTGTAGTTATACAGGTTTGCCCTGAATGTCACAGTAATTTTCGTATGAAGTCACCCTCTCCGTGTCGTCCGAGTCCACGCGTCTCGCCATCTTTCACAAGCGAATGAGCCGGTGTTGTAATTGCCTGGAGTTCAGATCAAGCTTTGTTCGTTTTGGTCACGCTTGTTGTCATGTCCTGATGGAAACGAGAAGTCCAAATTAGAAGCAGCTTGAGCTCATTGACTCGGTGATGATGATCGAGGCACTGTGTTGTTTTGAGGCAGGAGGTGCAAAGCAGACACAGATGTACCATTAGTGGAGACATATTAGTAGGTGGAATCCAATCGGGCGTGCGCGCGCATCAGTGTTATCAGTTTAGCACTTTTAACAATCCATCTGGTTTCTTATACCACACTAAGTGCTGACTTTATTTTCTGATTTGCTTTTCATTGTGTGCTTCTGGGACAGGACAGAAAAAGTCATCTTCGACTGATGACATTTACTCGGGAGAATGAAGGCAGTGCTAAGCTCACCGGCCACTTTAATAGGAACTTGTTCTTGGCTGCAGGAACGGAACCCAATGTGGTGTTCTGCTGTTGCTGAGATGCTTTTCTGCTAGGGTGACCAGATTTCCCTAGTCTGAAACCGGGGACACTTTTGCGTGCGACCATGCTCGTGCACGCACACCTTTTTTTACGTAAACGTGACAGTCAGAGAGATGCTCTTATCATTTTGTTGACGCTCACATTTATCAATATCTCACATGAAATAAAACAAACAGGCATTTTGTTATCTAGTAGCATAGTGGTATAGCCTGGCAAGCCAGACTAAATGTGAATATTGAGTCTGGCCTCGATCCGTAGACATTTTCGACGACCTGCTGTCTTTCAAACTGTCTCTGTGCGTATAGGCCAACGCTCTGACCAATCAGCGCAACAGTGACTGTGACGTAGTCAGAGCGACAGAAAGCAGTGGGGGAGACCTTGAAATTAAATAATTTTTCAAAATGCGTATTAATTAATAAACAGGTTCTAGATGTTAAGAAGTTTGGAGATAATGACCACAAGTTTGGAGTCTGTACCACATAACTCTTTTTTTCAAGGGTTTGCTTAAACTGTTTTTGAGAGTTTTTATTTAGTGGTGTTTGGTGAAATAATTTCCCTTAAATTTAAAATAACGGGAAAATAAGAAACAATCAAAAAGTAATGTTTCAAAGCTGTTTATTAATTCTTCGTACTGCACAAACTAGCCCTATCCTTTTGGCTACGAGCGGAGCCAGCTGGTAGATCAGACTTTTGCCATGGCCTGTCGGCAAAACAGCGAAAACGTCCTTCTTGAAAAGGAATGAGCGGAGAGCCTCTTCCTGCTCATGTTTCAACGAAAACTCCAAGTCTAATTCTTCTAAAACTGATTCCAAAGCGGAGTCAAACGCGCGCTGTTCACTAGCCGTAGCCATCTTTCCTGTTGTGCTTTCTCCAGCGTCGCGCAGCTTTGTCGTCACTCCTGCAAAAGCCCGCCCAAAGAATCCAAACAAAAACCTTGCGTTGTGATTGGCGGGCACGATTTGATGCCCGGGGTGTTTTTGTTTATATGGTGCGAGGCTAGACCCACTCGCTAGGCAAAAATATTTTTGGCCGCTAGGTGGGTGGGTCTAGTTTACTAGGCTAATAGTGGTATACAGATCAGTTAAATTATGGTCAGACAACAGATTTTGTAATGGCTGAGAATAGGCCAGGCTATGTCCATAGGCCAAATTTACACTGATTTATTTCACCTGTTTGTGAGAACACCAAGAAGAATGCATATGCACATGTAGGCAATATGTGACCTCAACATAGCCTCAGTCAGAATCAACCTTACTAACCATTCCCCACAACTGAATGAATAAAGCAAGAAGATGTGTACAAAAGTGAACACTTTAATGGAAGGTACAACAAGCTGTTCAACACAGCAATATGGCCAAACTGTCAGAATGGTATGTTAAACAGAAACAAAAAAGAGACAAGTGATATGAGAATATATACTCAAACAAAACAGCAGTAAAGGAGGAGAGGGGCGACAGCCCGAGGAAAGCCCCCACAGGAGCGCACAGCATTTGCAACATAGGCTACCCAACTCAGTACAAGAACAAAGCTAAGGCGACTGTCAATCCACCCACCCTAAACAAAATGCATTAGCCTACGTTGTATATTTACTTAGTGTGTGCAGTAGGCTTCGTGCGCATTGTTCTGCACCTCTCGGAGGAAGGGGTAGGTGCCCTGTAAATCTTTGGAAAAGGTACATTTTATTTTCGGCATAATTGCTGCGGCATTACTGCTGCTAGCTGCTAGACAAAGAACATTTGCGCCAGTTAATGTTTATTTTATTGTTGCATGGCAACACGTTCTGTTGTCTGGAATAATGTGGCTAAATAAACACCCATGCCACAGGGCCAGGGGGCAGTAACCAGGGAAGTTTGCGATTCCTGTCAATTCATCAAAATAGTAAATGCAGACATTTCTCCGCTAATGATTCCCACGCTGCTCAGTCGCAAATGTGGCGAAAACCGGGACGTATCCGTGTCCCGACAGACTTTTGTCGGGACTCGGGACACACAACCCCAAATCGGGACTGTCCCGGTAAAACCGGGACGTCTGGTCACCCTATTTTCTGCTCACCACGGTTGTAAAGAGTTGCTATGAGTTACTATATATCCTTCCTGGCAAAAAAGCTCGAACCAATCCGACCATTTTCCTCTGACTTCTCTTACCAACAAGGCGTTTGTTTCCACCCACAGAACTGTCACTCACTTGGTGGTTTTTTTTTTTTTTTTTTTTGCACCATTCTGTGTAGAGACTGCTGTGTGTGGAAACCCCAGGAGATCAGCAGTTTCTGAAATACTCAAACCACCAGTCCATCTGGCTCAAACCAACACCCATGCCACAGTGAAAGAAAGTCACACTTTGAGATCACAATTTTTCCCATTCAGATGTTTGACGTGAGCGAACATTCACTGAAGCTCTTGATTTGTATCAGGATGATTTTTGTGCCGCTGTCAAGGGATCGGGCACGGTTTTAAGGGGTGGCAAAAGGTGGCAGTTGCCACTGTAAAAATATGTCTTGCCACCACAGTTGCCCTCCTATTTTAAAAAGAATTATTTATTAAAACACATTTTTGAAATTCAATTATCTATCTACAGAGATACTAAGCCCTCATCTCATCTCTACCTACCATTATTTACGTTATTTCACACCCCGGGGGCGGCACGGTGGTGTAGTGGTTAGCGCTGTCGCCTCACAGCAAGAAGGTCCTGGGTTCGAGCCCCGGGGCCGGCGAGGGCCTTTCTGTGTGGAGTTTGCATGTTCTCCCCGTGTCCGCGTGGGTTTCCTCCGGGTGCTCCGGTTTCCCCCACAGTCCAAAGACATGCAGGTTAGGTTAACTGGTGACTCTAAATTGACCGTAGGTGTGAATGTGAGTGTGAATGGTTGTCTGTGTCTATGTGTCAGCCCTGTGATGACCTGGCGACTTGTCCAGGGTGTACCCCGCCTTTCGCCCGTAGTCTGCTGGGATAGGGTCCAGCTTGCCTGCGACCCTGTAGAACAGGATAAAGCGGCTACAGATAATGAGATGAGGTGAGATTTCACACCCCACCCCACCCCCGGAATTTTGAAATGGTTTCACCCGGAGAGAGACGCTCTTCTGTTATGATTCTTCTGAATGCTCGACTTCTGATGAGGCAACGTGCTGGAGCAAAGAGTTTGGTCAAATTGTTTTCACCTGATAGAACACAGTCTTGTCCTTTCTATGTTAAATGCATTTTGGTGCTCAATTATTCTTTTAGCCCAAGTGATAGGCTTTAGAAAGTAAACAACTTGTGTGTTAGCATTACAACAGGTCAGCCTAGCTCGCGTTTTTGCCCGTGTGCTGTTCAGTTTAGTGATGTACTTAATTTGTTTCTTTTAGTTTTACGGAAATCGAGGATGAACACATCTGTATAAGTTTGAAGTCTTCAGTAAAGATCCACAATCTAAACCGTTCGCTATCTGTCTATTTTTTGATACATCGCTAGGGTAGCCTGGGCCCACCCATCCTAAGTGTGACGCAACACGGGGGGCTGTTGTGAACTTTGTCTGGTAAGGCAAGCTATCTCCAGCTCTTCCAAGCTCCCGAAAAATCGGGAGGCAATCAACTTTGAGCATCTCCAACGGCCCTGGGTAGAGGCGTGTTCAAGGCAGTGACGTAGTAGAACTGCGACCGAAAGCCATAGATTGTTTACAGAATCTATGCCGGAAGCGGGTTGGTTTCCGGTGGGGCGTCTGAGTTGAATGCAGGGCGTGGTGAGCGGGAAAGGAGGACTGCTGGAGTGGCGTGTTGGCATAAACCGATCTGTGACTGAGTCTGGGTTAGTTTAGGGCATGGGAGATGAGGATATGGAAGAGGACCTTCTGTCCTCGGAAGTAGGGAATATTAGTCAGAACCTACGTAGTGGAGTTGTTAGTGGAAGTAGGGGTAGAGGACATGGAGGTAGTTCTCAATGGACTAGTGTGACGGGTGGTAGTAAGGAGGAGAATAAGAGGAAAGACCGTGATGAGGAGGTAGGAGAAAGAAGTAGGGATGTTAGAAAGAGAGTAGGGCAGGAACCAACATCGGAGTTAAAACTGGTGGTAAAATTTAAAGAGGGACATGACATCAGGGAGGTTGGCTTGGTTCGCTTAACAGCAGGGTTGAAGGAGGCATGGGGTGATATTGTGATGGCGAGAGTGATGCAAGATGGGAGTTTATTGGTTGCATGTAAAGATGCAAATCAGAGGGATAAAGTTATGAAAGCCCAGGTGATATGTCATAAGGAAATAGCAGAAGTAAGGAAGGTTGGAGAGCGTGGGGCCAGAGGGGTGATCTCAGGAGTGCCGCTTGGTGAAAACTTGGAGGAAATTAAAAAGAATATTAAAGGAGGAACAGTGGTAACTGTCAAGAGACTGATGGCTAAGCGAAATGGAGAAATAGTTGAAAGTACATCCCTGCTATTGGGGTTTAAAGAGCAACGCCTTCCGGAGCGAGTGATGATCGGTTATATGAGCTTTAGTGTGAGGGAATACATTCCTCCCCCGATTAGGTGCTTTAAATGCCAGCGCTATGGCCATGTAGCTGCTGTTTGTAAAGGGAGTCAGAGATGTGGAAAATGTGGGGGGAGCCATGAATATGGACAGTGTGGTGAAGGGGTAGCGAGGAAATGCTGTAACTGTGGTGGGGATCACACAGCCGCTTATGGGGGTTGCCCAGTGAGGAAAAGGGCCGCGAGTGTACAACAGATCAGAGCTACAAAAAATTTGTCCTACGCTGAAGCTGTGAAGGAGGTTGACAAGGATAAAAGGGAGCGTGGAAATATTAACAAGGGACAAAAGCAGAGTGAGGTGATGGTTAGCTCAGAGCGGCTAGTGCTATTCATAGCGTATGTGATAAATTGTTCAGAGGGGGTAAAATCTAAGTCCGAGAAAATTAAGATAATATCCAAGGCTGCAGGGAAGTTCCTGAATGTACCTGAGTTGTCCCCTGAAAAGATAAGTTCTGACCTGAGTAGGCTGAGCGAGTCCCCAGAGTCAACATCATCTCCACCAGTATTAATAAGTCTAGCTTAGTGGTCCTGCAATGGAATGCAAGAAGTCTTATAGCTAATGGGCAGGAATTCAAAGGGTTTGTTCAAGAGCTACGTGATGAACCAGATGTTATCTGTATTCAGGAATCCTGGCTAAAGAGCTCATTAGACTTTGCAATCAAAGGGTATACGTGCATTAGGAGAGACAGGGTGGGGGGGTTCTGGTGGTGGCGGTTGCATCATCTGTGTAAAGAGTGGAATGCAATTTAGAGAACTAAAGAAAGGGGGCGAGCTGGAGGTTTTATGTGTTGAAGTATGGACTAAGGAAGGTAGTGTGAGTATAGTTCACTTCTACAATCCATGTAAACTAATTGAGATGGAACAGTTAGAGGTGATCTGGGAGGGGCTGGGTGAAAAGGTTATATGGTGTGGGGATTTTAATGCACACAGCACACTGTGGGGGGATAAAGATGATGTAAATGGAAGTATTGTGGAAGAGTTTTTAGATGAGAAGGGGCTTGTTTGTTTAAATGATGGTTCATACACACGAATAGATGTGACAAAAGGAACTGGCTCAGCCATCGATCTCACAATAGTGTCTCAACCTTTAGCCGCCAGGTGCAGTTGGCAGGTACTAAACAACACATTGGGCAGCGATCACTTTCCTGTAGTAGTTCAGCTTGAGATAGAGCTAGTTAGAGAGTTGGTGGTGAGAAAAGGGAAATGGATTCTAGGGGAAGCGGACTGGGAAAGCTACTCAGAGTTAAGTGAGGGCAATCTAATGCATATTGGGTCCAATGATAGCATTGAAAGCATGTGCTGGGCTGTCACCAACAGTGTTATAAGGGCAGCTGAGATTGCTATCCCTAAATCTGAGCCAGGTAGTAAAGGAAGAATAGTGCCTTGGTGGTCCAAGGAGTGTAGGAAAGCTATTAAAGAGCGTAATAAAGCATTTAGAGTTTTAAGGAAAAGTTTGAATTTTGAGAATCTGATTAAGTACAAACAGAGTCAAGCGATAGTGAGGTTTACAATTAAAACAACAAAAAGGGAATATTGGAAAGCATTTTGTGACACTTTGGATAGAACTACCCCATTAGAAAGAGTATGGGGAATGATTAAAAAAATGAGAGGCAATAGGAGACACTTTGAGTATCCAGTAATGATGGAAGAAGGCAGAGCTATTATAAGTAGTAAGGGCAAGGCAGAAGCCATTGCTAAGGCACTTGTAAAGGTACATAGCTCAGGAAACCTCACTCCCGCTGAGGCAAGGGGAAGAGAAATGACAATAGGAAAATACAGGCATGTTTTAGAAGAGGAAATGGGCGATGAGAGTGTTTTAAATACGCTCGTTGATTTGAGTGAATTTAATAGGGCAATAAAGAAAGTGGGAAGGTCTACCCCTGGAAGAGATGGGATTTGCTATATTATGTTGGAGAAGCTGACAGATAAAGGGAAGGAGGTGGTGCTGGGTTTAATTAATAAGGTATGGGTGGAAGGAGTCATTCCAACTGAATGGAAACAGGCAGTAATAATCCCAATAAGGAAGCCTGGGAAAGATCCAAAGATTCCAACAAACTATAGACCCATAGCGCTGACATCGCAGTTGGGTAAAATAATGGCGAGAATGGTGAATGACAGAATGGTCTACTGGTTAGAAACGCAAAATATTCTGCACAGCTACCAGAGTGGATTTAGGCAGGGAAGGGGTACTATGGATCCTATGGTGGCCTTAGAAGATTCAATAAGGAAAGCTCAGGTTAACAAGGAAACAGTGCTGGCAGTGTTTTTTGACGTAGAAAAAGCATATGATATGGTCTGGAGAGAGGGACTTCTAATTAAACTGAGACAGATGGGCATAATGGGTAGAATGTTTCAGTGGGTTAGAGACTTCCTAACAGGTAGAAGAATCATGGTCAAAATTAATGAAGAGCTAAGCAGTGAACATACAGTGGAAAATGGCACACCTCAAGGAAGCATCATCAGTCCGATATTGTTCCTGATCATGATTAATGATGTTTTTAAGGAAGTGCAGGGATCAGTTAATGTTGCTTTGTTTGCAGATGATGGTGCTATGTGGAAAAGGGGGAGAAATGTTGATTTCATTGTCCACAAAATGCAGCAGTCAATTGATAAGGTCCAAAACTGGGCTCTGCAGTGGGGATTTAGAATTTCTATAGATAAAACTAAAACTGTGTTTTTTACCAGAAGAAATATTCCTATGGAGTTGAAGTTGAACTTATTTGGATGTGAGTTAGAAAGAGTTGAGTGTTTTAAATACTTGGGCCTATGGTTTGATAAGAGGTTAACCTGGTCTGCGCATATACAGAGCATGCTAGACAAGTGTAAAAAGGTACTAAATGTAATGCGCTGCCTGCGTGGAGTGGATTGGGGAGCCAAAAGGTCAGCTTTGAGGATTATATATGTCAGCCTTATAAGATCCGTATTTGACTACGGGTGTGTGGCATACAGATCTGCATCTAATGGTGATGATACACGGGGCAACTTTTTGAGCAATGTTGCCGAGCAATGTTGCTGGCAACGGGCAACTAGGTGAGACACAGGGCAACTTTTCAGGGCAACTAACAATGGGCAACGGCAGTTTACAGTTAGCTAAAAAAAAATCGATGTCTTTATTTTTGCTGTGACCATTTAATCAAGCCGTCTGTTGTTTTTTAGAGCTTTGGTGAGGTAAATTCCTCCATATAGAATATTAAAATAACTTACCGGCGTAAAAACAGATGAGGAGTCTCTCCATCTCTTCACTCCACTGACACTGAGCGGCCGCCATATTTGTTTGAAATTTCTGATCCGAACCTCACCGGAGGTCACATGACTCGATACTCGCGTTCTGATTGGCTTATCTCAAAAAGTTGCCAGAGATTATCAAAACCATTCAGAAAGAAACGATGTTGCCCAGTCTCAATAGAAAAGAGTCAAAACGCAATTGCCCAGCAACATTGCTCGGCAACATTGCCCAAAAAGTTGCCCCGTGTATCATCACCATAAGACACTGTTGAGGAAACTAGATGTCATCCAGCATCAGGCATTAAGATTATGTTGTGGGGCCATGAAATCTACTCCTGTTAATGCTATACAGGTAGAGATGGGGGAAATGCCACTATATATAAGGAGGGACCAGCTGGCCTTGGTCTATTGGGCTAACCTCAGAGGGCAAAGAAATGATCATATTAGTAAGTCTACGTTAATACATTGCCAGG
Source organism: Neoarius graeffei (assembly GCF_027579695.1). Lineage (NCBI taxonomy): Eukaryota > Metazoa > Chordata > Actinopteri > Siluriformes > Ariidae > Neoarius > Neoarius graeffei. Next base: position 8,566,492 of record NC_083580.1, read on the forward strand.
AGAGAGATAAACCAGGTAAAAGCTTTGGGTGGGTGGTTCCACAAAAAGTAGAGGCGTTGGGCTTGCAGGCGCTAGCTCTGTGCCCAGCTGTTTCACATCCAGTTGTGCCGCCATGGTTGTTAAAGAAGCCAGTAATAGATTTAGTACTTCTGGAGTTGAAGAAGAGCGAAGACTTCAGCAAAGATATGGTCGAGTGCCATATTAGTGTACAGTACAAGGACAAACTTAGGGTCTATACTGATGCATCAAAGTCTGCAGGCGGTAAAGTTGGCATTGCATTTGTAGTTCCAGAGCTCAAAATTTGCAAAACAGAAAGGTTAACCAATGATCTTGCAGTATACACAGCAGAACTAGTAGCCATCCTCACTGCATTATCCTGGATAGAGGGATATAGTCCTAAGGGTGGAGTGCTTATTGCTTCAGATTCTGCTTCTGCGCTGAGGAGTATTCAGAATACTATGTCAGAGTCCAGACAAGACTTAGTGTTGGAAATTGCGCAATTGGTTAGTGGAATTATAAACTCAGGTACAGATGTAACTTTCTTATGGATCCCAGCACATATCGGGATAAGAGGGAATGAGTTGGCAGACATGAACGCCAAAAAAGCATGTGTGACCCCTGAGGTCACCTTAGAAATTGCCTATAGTAAGACTGAGGTAAAGTCACTAATTAAGTCAAAGTCCAGAGAGTTATGGCAGAGTGAGTGGAATGGTGCAGCTACTGGGAGGAAATATTATGCAATTCAAAGGGTGGTAGGTCATGCAAGGCCAACAGCAAGATCCACCAAAGAGGAGGATATTATATCTAGAATGAGGTTTGGGCATTCTGGTCTGAACAGTACTCTATTTCTTTTTAAAAAGCATGTGGATGGAAAGTGTGGTGTATGTGGTTCTATTGAGACTGTGGAGCATGCAATTGAACATTGTGTCAAGTTTGAGCAGGAGAGGCAGCACCTCATCCTTGGATTACAGTCAGAAAGTGTGCCTTTTAATGTAAAAGCAATTTTGCAGAGGAACTCAAGCGAGATGTGCTTTAAGCATTTATTTCACTTTATGGAAGTCACTGGACTGATTAGAAGAATATAATGGATTCTCTCTTTCATTTCTTTCACTCTTTCTTTACTTTTTTTTTTTAATTTTCTTTATTATTATTATAATATATATTTTTTATTTAATTATTATTTTGTTTATAGTAGAGATAGTTTACACCCAGACTCACACTCCATTTCGGTAGGTGGCGGTAATGCTTCCAAAAAGTTGTTTGCCAACCGCCAATTAAAAGAAGTAGTAGTATGCCGGAAGCGCTTCATTCACTAGAAACATTACGAACATGGAGCAGCGCCAAGCCTTTGACACAGCGGTAGATGCTGTATTGAAAGCATTCAACGGGAAGTTCTCATTGAAAATGGCGCAAAGAGAAGCCCTGGAGGTATTTATTGAAAGGAAGGACGTTTTCGCCTTGCTCCCGACCGGCTTCGGTAAGAGTTTAATCTACCAGTTAGCCCCGCTGGTAGCCAAATCAATGGGGCTCAGCGAGAATCCTATCGTTGTGGTCGTCTCGCCTTTGATCGCGCTATTATTGTCTTCTTCCTGTTACTCAAGCAGTTTCCGTCGCGTCACATACGTCAGAGGAAAGAGTGATGTGATTGGTTTAAGCTTCGTCACAGCCTTTTCTGGCTTCGACCAGTAGCAAACTGAGGCATTTCAGGGAGGCGGGTCAACCACGCGCTTTGGGAGACGGTTGGGCTTAATATCTTTGCCAGACCAATGCTCGCAGAGCTTTGAAGTTGCGTTAGCCAGACTATCGCTAGGGCAGAATAGTTCCATTCATTGCTTGGGAATATACTTTCAGAAAAGATGGTTTAGATGGTTGAATCCGTTTTCCTTGATGGTACAATAGCTCAATACATATTTGACAAGATGACTTGATTGTGAGTCTTTCTTGAGCGTAAGTAAAAATGATTTCTACGATTTGCATAAACTGCTGCATCAACAACCTATGCCCCCCTCCCGGAACCATATGCCCCTCCTTTGCCACCCTAAGGAAAAATCTCTGGAGCCACCACTGCAAGGGATCGGCTGATTTTAGAGAGCTGCATAAAACAGCAAGTGGATGGATGTTGTTAATAAAGTGGCCAGTGAGTGTAAATCACTGTGTTGTCAATTAATAATTTATAAATGGCTGACACTAACGTAGACTCTGATTCTGACATATTCTGATTTTGATTCTGACTTTGATGATAATTTAGACTTCAGCTGATTCGAACTAAGACTCTGATTCCATCTTCGACTCTTTGAGTCCGATCCTGACAATCAGTACGTTTACATGCACATCCAAATCGAGCTGCTGTCGGTAATCGAGCAAAGGGTCCCAGCAGGGGTGCCAGAGAAATCCAATCCTACATGCACACAAGGAAATCGAGCTATTGTGTGAGGTACATTGTGCACCCGAGCCACAGGTGGCGCTACACGCCCCATCGTGTCGGTACGCTTCCGGTTGTCGTCATGAAGAAGAGCTATTCAAGAGTGTAAACAAAGTTATCAGTTCCGTGTTCTCCATTGCGCGTTTTTCTCCCGTCCATGAATTTTAATATATTCAACTCCTTAAGCTGAATGAGCATGAACTCTGTCTCCTCATTGCTCCAGAAGTGCACGTTTCTGCTCGCCATTTTCTCTTCTTCGTTTGTTCCTCCTGACCTCTTCTGCTGCTCGCTACTACTGTTGTCATGCCGACCGAGGCTGTCGTGTTTCCCGCTTGTGGTCTCGTCACTTCCGGAAGGGGCAGTGCTGAAGTAAGCAGCTCGACTACGTAGCTCGATAGGGTTTACATGCACTAAGTAGCTCGGCTACAATCGCATAATCTAGGTCGCGTAGCTCGATTACGAGAAATCCAGTTCGGTTCAATTTCAGCCTAGCTGAGGTGTTTCCATGGCATTTACAACTTCGATTTCAGTCGAGCTACGGCAGAAATTCGATTTTCTCTATGTGCATGTAAACGCACTGACTGTAATTCTGAATTGTAATTCTACTGTTGACTCTGAATGATTCTTCAACCAACATATCTGGTGAGGATTTATGGCAGGAATTACATTACATTTCAGTTTCGTTCTTGCTCAGGAGTGAGAGCTTTGTCATGACTCAGTGTTCAGATTAAAATCTTTTATTTACATTTTTTGCTTCAACCTGTACAGCGCAGTATGTTCTCACTCAAGGCTGCACTTCCAGACGCAATAAAAACACAGTCGCTCAGTTTAAATTCAGCCTAATAGATCATTAATAATCCAGCTAATGGCTCAATCGGGGGGGAAAAAAAACCTGAGGTCAATATCGCTTCCAACCAAACAACACAAAGTGGATGATCCATTAAATGGCCCATTAAGTCGAAGAATAACCAATCTAAAACCTTTTTACGTCGGATTATTTTCACAATCAAGTTATGGAACTGGATTCTGAAGTGAATAAACATAAATGGTATCACGGATGTTAAATACTGCCTCATAGACATGTATTTGATTCAGATTCGATACGAGATACACCGTGTCCGAAATCACTCCCTATTCACTGTATAGTGCACTATATTAGTGAGGTCGCCATTTTGTAATGTACACTGATGCCCCTTTTCCACCAAATCAGTTCCAGGGCTGGTTCGGGGCTGGTGCTGGTTCACAACTCGTTCAACTTGCGAGCCAGCTGAGAACCAGTTTGCTTTTCCATAGCTCGTGGTGCTAAGGGAAGCCACGTCATTACGTCACTGTATACGTCAGTTACGTCGCTACGTTTGCATAAACCTTGACGCGAATATCGAAGCAAAAACAACACGGAAGAAGCAGCAGCAACAACAATAATAATGGATGACTTTGCGTTTGTACAGCTGCTGCTTCTCGTCGCTTAAAAATGGCGATCTTTCGCGGTCTTGTTATTGTTGTTGGTCTTAACAACTCCGCCCCCCCGCTGACGTAAGCGGTTCTTTCCTCTGGCCCAGCAGAGAGTTGGTGCTAGCCTGGAACCGGTTTTTCTGGCCCCAGAGCCAGTTCTTTGTCAGTGGAAACAGAAAAACTGGTTCCAAACTAAGCACTGGCCCCGAACCAGCCCTGGAACTGCTTTGGTGGAAAAGGGGCATGAGTGAGTGATTACACCCTATATAGTGCGCTCAAAGCATCCCGCAATGCATCATGAAAAGTAGTGTACAACCGACGGTCACTACCCAAGCAATATCCCATCGTGCATTGCACACTGTCACGCTGAAAGAAATCAAATTAAAAGCCTGAAATTTGATTGAATGAAAGGCAGTGGCAAAGAAGAAAAAGTATTCAGCCTTGATTTAAACCGCGAGTTGGCCTAGTGGTTAGCATGTCCGCCTCTCGATCAGGAGACTGCGAGTTCTACTCACGGTCAGGTCATACCAAAGACCATCATAAAAATGGTACCTACTGCCATCTGGCAAGGCACGCTGCGATACAGATATGAGTGGGGAGGCAAACTCTCGCGGTTACCAGAGGACCCCCCACCCCCCCCACCCCCCACCCCCGCTGTAACCCTAGCTATGTAATAGGCAAGAGGCCGAGGGCTACGGAAACGGAGATCGGCGCCGCCCTATGCGCCACATGGTGTGGGAAGGGACTTTTTTTTTTTTACTTGATTTAAAAGAACTGAAAGATGCAGCAGACACAAAGTACTTTGTATCGATTAACGCTGGAAATGCGCTCCGTATAATATGCATTTATCACAAAAATACATGCAGGGATTTATTATTTTTGAAAAACCACCAACCGACTGATTGGGCACGTTTTAATTGTGCAACAGAAAGTCCTTCCCACGCCATGTGGCGCATAGGGTGGTGCCAATTCCCATTTTCGTAGCCCTCGGCCTCTCGCCTATTACCTAGCTAGGGTTACAGTGGGGGGCGGGTCCTCCGGTAACCACGAGAGTTTGACTCCTCACTCGCATCTGTATTGCAGCGTGCCTTGCAGTACTGTAGGTACCATTTTTATGATGGTCTTTGGTATGACCCGACCGTGAGCAGAACTCGTGATCTCCTGATCGAGAGGCGGACACGCTAACTACGAGGCCAACTCGCAGTAATTGTGCAACAGTAATGACGTAAATAACGGTGCGGTCGAGTAGTGTCCGAAAGCGTTTTTTTTTCCTTTTCATTTTATCAACGAGCTCACTATATAACATATTGTTGTGTGAAGGACACTGAATTAAGATATTAAGATTTTTTCCAGTGTTTGAAAAGCGTGGGAATATTATTCGAACCATTATGTTCAACACCTTGGGGCATTTGTTTTAAGCTGCGTTAGCTTGTTTCACATGTAAATGGAAATTACTGAAGATTATGTGCTTTTGTTCATCTGTTAATGTGCGTGTGTTAAATCTACTCTCCAGTGAGCACGATGTGGGTGAGGACGACATCTATGACTGTGTGCCGTGTGAAGATGAAGGAGACGATATCTACGAGGACATCATTAAGGTGGAAGTTCGACAGCCTATGGTGAGCAAGCCACTTGAACTCATAATGGTGTTTGTGTGTGTGAATAAGTGCGAGAGAGATACTATCGTGTTTGAGAGCTCATTTGGAGAAAGACTAAATGATTCTTCCTTCCTTATTCCCAAGGATGTGTGCGAATGTGTGTGTGTGAGTTGATGTGCTCTGCTTACATATGCCACTTTGCTTCCTTAACGCTGCAGATCCGATACATGCAGGTGAGTTCCTACTGCATCTGAGTGTGTTGGTCCCTCAGTGCCCTTTCTCTCTGTTCCCCCTTCGTGTTCAGTACCGTATGTCCGCTCCTACACAACGATGTCCGCGCGCAACCGTACGCCTGTCACGCCAGAGCAGAGGGTGATCTGATAGCTGGAATTATAAAATCGCATCTCTTTAACTGATCAGGAAATTCACCACCTACTGACCAATCAGATGTCAGAATTCAACAACGCAGCCGTCACATGGATTAAGGCAATAATAAATGAATTGTTTAACCTCGAACCTGTGGCATTTATGTAAATTAGCCAGTCATAGTGCGTGAGGTGGGACTTGTCAAAAAATGGGGGGGGCCTTGGGCAGTACCTTAATTTACATATTGCTTACAGTGTCTAGGAATTAGTGAACGAACAGACTTGGTTTAAACAACACCTTTATTTGGTCATATATATATATATATATATATATATATATATATATATATATATATATACACACAGTCAGATGACAGATGAAATGGTCACATGGCCCAGTGTTTCCTCTACAATTATATTGGGCGGGCAGTATCCAATACACCCCTGCCCACAGAGACGCATTTTAAAGTCTCGGGGGGGGGAACAGGTGTGCAGGCATTAGGACCATGCGGAAAGAGTGCCTGCTCAAAAACAGGAGAGCATGCAGGTACTAGGACCATGCAGAAACATCCCCTGCTCAACCTGCCAGTTCCCCATCCGCTTCGCTCTCCTCTCGTGTGCTAAAAAAAGATTCGATTCAAACAATAGTTAGCAATGTCAGAACCCCGCCAAGCGGCAAAAGAATGAAATGAGCTCTCCGACTTTCGAATTAGAATTATAAATCAATTGCAACTATAAATGGTTCATATGCCTTTTTAATCTCTTAATACTTGTTAAAAAAGATTTCTCAAAGAAATGTTCTATTGTTGGGGGCGTCGTGGCTCAGGTGGATAAGGCGCCATACCATAAATCCAGGGACCCGGGTTCGATTCCGACCCGAGGTCATTTCCCGATCCCTTCCCGTCTCTCTCTCCCACTCATTTCCTGTCTTTACACTGTCCTATCCAATAAAGGTGAAAAAAGCCCAAAAAGATATCTAAAAAAAAAGAAATGTTCTATTGTAAAACAAATTGCTGTAAAACAATGGTTCTGTTGTAAAAACGGTTCTAATTATTGTTCTAAACCAAGTGTTGCCAGGCAAAACTAACCTCGGCCGGCAGCACTTTATTTTATACCTATATGTTGATAATGGTAATATTTCTCAATAACCAGCTGTCAGCTTATAGTCCTATGAAAATCCATGACCTTGAGTTTGACATTTCAAAGTCATTCAAGGTCAAAGGTCATGGCGGCAACTGAAAGCCCGTATGGAACTTCTTTTGTTGATAATGGCAAACATCTGGCTATCTTGAACCATTCTAAAGTTATAGCCCTTTGAAAACCCATGACCTTCAGTTTGACCTTTCAAGGTCAAAGATCATGGTGCCAAATGAAAGCCCATATGGCACGTCCTATAAGTTGATAACGGTGTGTGTCTACCATCAACCTTTTTCAAGTTACGGCCCTCTGAAAATCCGTGACCTTGAGTCTGACCTGTCAAGGTCAAAGATCATGGTGCCAAACGAAAGGCCATATGGGAGTTCCTATATGCTCATAATAGTAAACATTTGTCTATCGGCAACCGTTTTTGAGTTATAATGGAAAATGTTATTTTGACGGAAAGGTTGACCTTTCCGGTGACCTTCACCTTAACCCGGTTACCCCAAATCAGGTAATCTACGGACCATTGGCCACCTACAATGAAAATTTTTTAAAGTCAATCAGTGCAACCGTCTAGACGCTAAATTGTTAACAGACAGAGACACAAACAAACAAACAAACCGCACTGATTGCAATACCTCACCCTGCTTCCTCTGTCACGGACGAGGTAATAAATGTGAAGGCTCAGATACGACTCCTTTAACTGTTTGTTCAGGTCCAAATGCTTTGTAATAGGAGCCGCGGGGAGGGAGGGAGGGGTCCTGCAGGGGACCGTCCTCATCCAGCACCACTACCACCCCCTCAAAACCCAGTAAACTTAGGGGAAACATGGTGACCCTATCTGTGCTGAGGCATGTATTTGATTTGATATAGGGCCGATTTATTGACTAGGTATCAAAAGTAGGGATAGGCATGAAGGGTGGATGCAGTTCCTTGCCACCGTCGCCACGGGCTTGATCATTGGGGATAGATTGGGGATGAAATTGGCTCATGTTTGGAGTCATTCAAATTCTGTAAAGCTGCTTTGCGACAATGTCTATTGTGAAAAGCGCTATAGAAATAAACTTGAATAGTATGGAATCAATTTTGTGCCAAAATGTTCATACAATACTTTTGAAATATCAAACAAAAACGACAAATCAAAATACAAAAAAAAAGTCAAATTTTTTAGACTGGCAAACAAATTATTCGTGTAATCGTGCAAAATATCAGTCTATTACTCTTCAGAAACCTTTTATTTTTGTTCCGCGTCTTTCTCGGTTTTGTTTGACAATTTATTTTGGTTGCGATTCCAGCTTTCTCGTTTGCGCTCCCTGACTTTTTGCTTGCAGTTTTGGCACAAACTTCACGTGTTGGTGGGCTGTCCAGGAATGCATTCCCATTGGCTAACTTGTGTTTGACTGACAGCTACGCTCAGCCATTCCCCCGGAGGCTGTTGCGGCCATTCCCTACTCGGATTCTGGCGGACTGTTTGACGAGTGACCGATCCATTGACGGTAAACAAGGATCGAGTGGACTTAAGTGGCGACTATGATATTGAATTAATTCAACAAAGTGTAAGTGCGGGACAAATGTGTTGTAGTAGTACACAAGTCCACTCGATCCTTGTTTACCGTCAATGGATCGGTCACTCGTCAAACAGTCCGCCAGAATCCGAGTAGGAAATGGCCGCAACATGGGGAATGCATTCCTGGACAGCCCACCCACACGTGAAGTTTGTGCCAAAACTGCAAGCAAAAAGTCAGGGAGCGCAAACGAGAAAGCTGGAATCGCAACCAAAATAAATTACGTCAAACAAAACTGAGAAAGACGCGGAACAAAAATAAAAGGTTTCTGAAGAGTAATAGACTGGTATTTTGCACGATTACATGAATAATTTGTTTGCCAGTCTAAAAAATTTGACTTTTTTTTTTTTTTTTTTTTGTATTTTGATTTGTCGTTTTTGTTTGATATTTCAAAAGTATTGTATGAACATTTTGGCACAAAATTGATTCCATAGAATAGAGAGCTGTCTTGTCTTTCTATACAATATACAAGCATACAGTATAACATAATGGTGTTCTCCAAGACCTTGGTGTAGCGTACGATAGAAAAGTGTAGTGCAAATTAGAAACGTTACAGCGCAAATAGATTAGATAGGTACACAATGTAAGGAAAAAAAACAAACAGAACAAGTGTTGCCAGGCAAAACAAACCTCGCCCGGTATGAATATGAAGGAAGATGGCGCGAAAAAAATAGGTACCCTATGTATACAACCCCGATTCCAAAAAAGTTGGGACAAAGTACAAATTGTAAATAAAAACGGAATGCGATAATTTACAAATCTCAAAAACTGATATTGTATTCACAATAGAACATAGACAACATATCAAATGTCGAAAGTGAGACATTTTGAAATTTCATGCCAGTAACACATCTCAAAAAAGTTGGGACAGGGGCAATAAGAGGCTGGAAAAGTTAAAGGTGCAAAAAAGGAACAGCTGGAGGATCAAATTGCAACTCATTAGGTCAATTGGCAATAGGTCATTAACATGACTGGGTATAAAAAGAGCATCTTGGAGTGGCAGCGGCTCTCAGAAGTAAAGATGGGAAGAGGATCACCAATCCCCCTAATTCTGCACCGACAAATAGTGGAGCAATATCAGAAAGGAGTTCGACAGTGTAAAATTGCAAAGAGTTTGAACATATCATCTACAGTGCATAATATCATCAAAAGATTCAGAGAATCTGGAAGAATCTCTGTGCGTAAGGGTCAAGGCCGGAAAACCATACCGGATGCCCGTGATCTTCGGGCCCTTAGACGGCACTGCATCACATACAGGCATGCTTCTGTATTGCAAATCACAAAATGGGCTCAGGAATATTTCCAGAGAACATTATCTGTGAACACAATTCACCGTGCCATCCGCCGTTGCCAGCTAAAACTCTATAGTTCAAAGAAGAAGCCGTATCTAAACATGATCCAGAAGCGCAGACGTCTTCTCTGGGCCAAGGCTCATTTAAAATGGACTGTGGCAAAGTGGAAAGCTGTTCTGTGGTCAGACAAATCAAAATTTGAAGTTCTTTATGGAAATCAGGGACGCCGTGTCATTCGGACTAAAGAGGAGAAGGACGACCCAAGTTGTTATCAGCGTTCAGTTCAGAAGCCTGCATCTCTGATGGTATGGGGTTGCATTAGTGCGTGTGGCATGGGCAGCTTACACATCTGGAAAGACACCATCAATGCTGAAAGGTATATCCAGGTTCTAGAGCAACATATGCTCCCATCCAGACGACGTCTCTTTCAGGGAAGACCTTGCATTTTCCAACATGACAATGCCAAACCACATACTGCATCAATTACAGCATCATGGCTGCGTAGAAGAAGGGTCCGGGTACTGAACTGGCCAGCCTGCAGTCCAGATCTTTCACCCATAGAAAACATTTGGCGCATCATAAAACGGAAGATACGACAAAAAAGACCTAAGACAGTTGAGCAACTAGAATCCTACATTAGACAAGAATGGGTTAACATTCCTATCCCTAAACTTGAGCAACTTGTCTCCTCAGTCCCCAGACGTTTACAGACTGTTGTAAAGAGAAAAGGGGATGTCTCACAGTGGTAAACATGGCCTTGTCCCAAGTTTTTTGAGATGTGTTGTCATGAAATTTAAAATCACCTAATTTTTCTCTTTAAATGATACATTTTCTCAGTTTAAACATTTGATATGTCATCTATGTTCTATTCTGAATAAAATCTGGAATTTTGAAACTTCCACATCATTGCATTCCATTTTTATTTACAATTTGTACTTTGTCCCAACTTTTTTGGAATCGGGGTTGTACATGTGGCTACTGCTTATAAATAAAATAGTTTTCTGATCCCATGTCCATGCAGTAAATATAGCATATATATATATTTACTCTATGAGGTAGTAGCCACAAAAATGAAGCGTAATCCAAAAATGAACAGTTTAAAAATCACAGAAATAAAATATCCCAAGTGTCCATACTTTTATATTATTCTACTCTTACAGTTTTCGGAACTGAAACCTCCAAACCGAGCCTGACATACGCACGCTGTCGCCATGACCCAAACTCTTATTTCCCAGAAATGGCCCGGCGCTAGAGCTCAGTGGAATGCACTTTCCCTCTGTAATAAGCATCAACATGTCTGAAAGCGATTTCTTTAGTCGAGTCCATTTATTTCGAACAGTGAACCGAATTGTATACACTCACCAGCCATTTTAATCGGAACACGTGTACGCGCATGCACAGTGCGCGATCATTACATTCTTACAGCACGATGACGTAGTGGCTAGCGCCTCTATATGAGGTAGTAGACACAACAAAAAACATTTAAACCATTTTGGTGACCTTGACCGGATGACTCTCAAAATGTTGGAGGTTCTGTTTGAGACCAATGCCCATCTGTCCTGAAGGGTTCATGAAGATCGGTCCAGCCGTTTTCCTGTAATATCGTTAACAAAAAAAAAAAAAACGAAGAAACCCGATCGAAAACTATACCTCGCCCCCTGGTGGACCCTGTCCCGGGTGAGGAGGTGGTGGTGGTGGTAGTAATAATAATAATAATACTTTCGATTATTATTACGAGTTAAAATCCGTAGGCTTTGCGAAAGAGGAAAGTCTTTAGTCGAGATTTAAATGCTTCAGGTGTAGTGGCTTGTTTAAGATAAGATGGAAGACTGTTCCATAGCTTTGGAGCAGTGCCGCTAAATGCTTCGTCACCATACGTGGGAAGTCTAGTTTAGGGAATTATTAAATTGTTCCTAGATGCAGACCATAGAACACGTGCTGGCTTGTATTCATGTAGAAGCTCCGTGATGTAATCAGGAGCAATGCTATTTATCGTATAGCTTTGTATGTTGTTAACAAGATTTTATATCAAATCCTTTCTTCTACTGCCAGCCAGTGAAGCTCTCTTAAGACTGGTGTAATATATGTTGGGACTTCTTGGTTCTTGAGATGATTTGGGCCGCTGTATTCTGTAGACGCTCTAGTTTCTTGATCCCTGTTGTTGGGAGGCCGTAGAGAACGGCGTTGCAGTAATGAACTTTCGATGAAATTACAGTAATACATGAACTTTCATAATCAGAAAGGTATTTTTATGATTCTTCCAATGGTCATTCGGGACTGGGACTGGTACGCTGACTGGGCATACTGTACGGACATGAGTCTTAAATGTTAGATGACGGTCAAGTATGATACCAAGGTCCCTCACCTCCGAAGTGGGTTTGATCTTTACATTGCCAATCGTCAGAAATTCTACGTTGGTGGGTGAATTACACTATGTTCAGACTGCAACCTGAAACGACCCATATCCGATTTGTTGTGAAATCCGATTTTTTTGTTAGGCCGTTCACATTACCAATTATATGAGACTTGTATGCGATCTCCAATATGAACGGAAAACGACCCAAAAGTGTCCCGCATGCGCAAATTGACACGTAATGAGCACATCTACGTAATACGTAAACAAAAAAAGCGCGCACTCTTCAAGTTTGCAAGTAAAGCATGGAGATGAGGCAAGACCTGGCGATGTGGTTTTTGTGGCGGCGGCGGAACTCACACAATAATCTGATTAATGTGGGCAGCAGACTAATGAGACCGAAGGTGTCAAATTACTGGAAATTTCCAGAACAATCTTGTAATACAGGATGGTTTAACATCCAGGTCCCTACCAAATCCACCATTAGCTTGATCAATTCTATAAAAGTCTATTTAAATTCTGAAAACTGTACAAATGTTGTTGTTTTCCACCAAAGAGGCGGGATTAGCCAACGCAGAAGAGTGACGTTTGTCTCTTGTTGATGACGTGTAGGTCGCATGAATGCGACCTGTCCGGTCAGACTGCAGTCGCATGTGAAAATAACGGATATGCATCGGAATTAGGACCACATATCCAAGCGGCCTGGGTCGCATGTGAAAAAAATCGGATCTGTGTCGTTCAGATTGTCAATAACAAATCGGATACAGGTCGCATATGGGCAAAAAAATCGGATATGGGTCGTTTCAGGGTGCAGTCTGAACGTAGTCTTAGAAAACCGGGAGGTAAAATGAATAACCTCAGTCTTCGACTGATTACAAACCAATATGTTTTGCTTCATCCATTCCATAACATCTCGCAAACAAAGTTGAAGTTTATTGATACTATTTTGTTATTGGCTGCGCTTGAAGGATGGATATATATATATATATATATATATATATATATAGAGAGAGAGAGAGAGAGAGAGAGAGATTCCACGCTTATGGGTACTGAAATGGGTACATGAACTTATTTTTAAAAATTCACCTAAAACCATTTCTTTTTTTTTTTACCATCAGGTCACAAAGCATGTAATCTTTAATGAATGATATGTTAAAAGATAACTTTAATTTTCTGAGATGTAATAAAAACATATTTATATGCCAAAGTCAAGCCTATGAGTTCCAAAATGATGTCTGTTACATTACTTCTGTTACGATTGTCCATCTCGCGTCTGTTACAAATTAATTACAATCTAGCTATATACCATGTTAATCTTATTGAAAGAATGTGTATGTTTATTCTACTACACATGTTTATTAATTATATTTGCTAAAACATCACCTTCCTATGTTTCAAAAAGTAATTCTACATTGTTAAAATTGAGAATATATATGTCCACAACACTTCTGTTACGTTCTGACTTTGGCATATAAATATGTTTTTATTACATCTCAGAAAATTAAAGTTATCTTTTAACATATCATTCATTAAAGATTACATGTTTTGTGACCTGATGGTAAAAAAAAAAGAAATGGTTTTAGGTGAATTTTTAAAAATAAGATCATGTCCCCATTTCAGTACCCATAAGCGTGGAATCACTCATGTATATAATTGAGTCGTCAGCATAAAGCATCACATTCAAGGAGTGCGTGGTGATGATGGATATAAGGAGAAAAGAAGAGACCCTAAAACGGAACCTTGCGATACACCGGAGGATAAGAGTCGTGATTAACAGCGTAGAATGAGCAATACATGGAATATGTGATGGGTAAACAAATAAAACACCAGACGTAGCAGCAGAGAAGTAAATGACTATCTGATTTACTACCTGACCCGTCTTCAAAAGGAAATCGAATATTTATGGTAATTTTATGCCGTTACTGTGATAGAGACAAAACAATGACAGTCCTGCTGAACAGTGGACTATCTGAAGGGTTGTAAACAAACATTTGAGCTCGTCTCAGTTTCGTTCAAATCTGACAAATATAATTTGAACCGAATAAAGTCTGACACGACATTGAACATCAACCTTGAACAGTCAAGCTGCAGAATGGTAATGATTAAGAGGCACGAGCTCAAATAAAAATGAATGGCACGTGCCGAAGTGGAGACGTTGCCATGTCCGTACGGTATCTAAAAGCGAATTATACCATTATAACGAATTTATTGCTGTTTTAGGAGCACTCAAATTCAAAGTTGAGCTGTTTACAACCGAGCAAACGAGTCCTTGAATAAATGCCTTGTTAACCCTGTAGATCCTTTTAATAATTATAAAATCCCGTCAGGAACGTAAACTTGGTGAACAAGCATGGATTTTCCTCTCCTGGTTAAATCGGAGTCAGAGCGGTTCTCTCGGCGTAGAGCTGGAGATGATTTTAAACCACCGAGAGGAGAGGAGAGGAGAGGAAACGAGAGCCTGCCTGGGGAGTGATATCCAAGCTACACCCTGTGCGCGTGCACAAAAACACGCATAGAGACCGAGAGAGATCTCATCTTTATTATCCAAGTGCAACTCTTTGAAGAGGAAGAAAAGGCAAGGCAAAGTTGGCTTGATGAAGACGCACGAGAAGAAAAAGAAAGTGGGAAAGTAAATGCCACTGGGTGTTTCCCCAGACATAGCATGTGTCTGCGGCTGTTACTGAATCAGAAACATCTCTAATCTCCTCCCCAACTGCTTCCAGCATGGATTACACACACGTTCTGATGTAATGCACATGTTCACTGCAAGTCACAGATGTTCAGTCATCTCACTGAGCCCTCAAATGCATCTCATGATCCCGAGCTCCTCAGATCCGGGAACCATGGAAGACCACAGTCCTTCCTTGTTTGTTTCATCTCCGTCTGTCTCGCTCGGTTTTTGGGAGATGTTTATGGAAATGAAGGATGGGTGTCGTGGTTGAAGGTCCAGATGTTCAGATGATGGGTGTACACCAGACTGATGCTTTTCCCAACTCTTGCAGCATTAGCATTGCAGATTACATTTCAGTCCACTGGTGTTGTATCAGTTGAGTAACAAAAAAAAAACCACACACATTCGAAAACCCATAATGCTGTGACTGAACTCCCCTTTCCTAAAGTGTGCTGTAGACCCCAACCTAATTCCCTGTCAAATGTGATCCATTTGTATTAGTTTGATGTTCGTGCGATTATATTCCTTGTCCCGCTTTATTTTCCTCTTTCTGCTTCCTCCTGACTGTCGTAGTTCCTCTATCTTAGAGTTTACGCTGGACTTCAGAAAACTCCTGGCTTTATTTTCTATTCAGAATGTTCTACAGTGTGTCGTGTGTGTGTGCGCTTGCTGTTTCCATCACAGAAAATGGGCATGACGGAGGATGATAAGAGGAACTGCTGCTTGGTGGAGATCCAGGAGACAGAATCGAAGTACTACAAGACACTGGAGGACATTGAAAAGGTGATTTTATTTTTTTTTTTTTGTCACGTTTAATTGCAAAACTTCTCAAAATGGCTGTCGTTCACTGTCGCGTACTGTAGTTTGAGTAACTCGCAGTTACTGTATAAAAAGTGTACACACCCCGTTAAAATGATGTTAAAAAAAAAAAAGAGACCACGATAAATAATTTCAAATCTTTTCCCACCTTTAATGCGACCTATAACCTGTACAGTTCAATTGAAAAACAAATCTGTTCGGGGGGAAAAGCATAAAAAATAAAATACATACAATAAGCTGGTTGCACAAGTGTGCACACCCTTAAACTAATACTTTCTTGAAGCACCTTTTGATTTAATTACAGCATTCAGTCTTTTTGGGTTCACACCTGCCATTAATTAAACTGACTCTGATTAACCCCAAATAAAGTTCAGACATTTACTCCGTTGCATCCTCCAGCAAAAGCCAGGGTTCGCAGCGAGCTTACAAAGCATCAAGGGGATCTCATTGTTGAAAGGTATCAGCCAGGAGAAGGAGACGAAAACATTTCCACGGCATTAGATATACCATGGAGCACAGTGAAGACCGTCATCAAGAAGTGGAGAAAATATAGGACAACAGTGACATTACTGAGAACTGGACGTCCCTCCAAAACTGATGAAAAGACAAGACGAAAACTGGTCAGGGAGGCTGCCGAGAGGCCTACAGCGACACTGAAGGAGCTGCAGGAATTTCTGGCGAGTACTGGTTGTGTACTACATGTGACAGCAATCTCCCGTATTCTCCATATGTCTGGACTATGAGGTAGGGTCAAAGAAAAACATCCAGGCCCGGCTAAATTTTGCAAAAAAATACATCAACTCTCCCAAAAGCATGTGGGAAAATGTGTTATGGTCTGATGAAACCAAGGTTGAACTTTTTGGCCACAATTCCAAAAGGTATGTTTGGTGCAAAAACAACATTGCGCATCACCAAAAGAACACCATTCCTACGGTGAAGCATGGTGGTGGCAGCATGATGTTTTGGGGTTGTTTTTCTTCAGCTGGAACAGGGGCTTTAGTCAAGATGGAGGGAATCATGAACAGTTCTAAATATCAGTCAATTTTGGCCCAAAACCTTCAGCTGAAGCTGAAGATGGAAAGGAATTTCAGCTTTCAGCACGACAATGACCCCGAATTTCAAAGTTTTGGAACGGCCCAGCCAGAGCCCAGACCTAAATCCAGTTGAAAATCTGTGGGGTGACCTGAAGACGGCTGTGCACGAGACACGCCCTCGCAATCTGACAGATTTGGAGCGCTTTTGCAAGGAAGAGTGGGCAAATATTGCCAAGTCTAGATGTGGGCAATTCCATGTAAATGTCAACCTCACCATGCAAAAATAAAGCAACATGTAATACATCAAAACCACTCCCAGAGATCTCACCTAGGCCTGTATTTTACAGATGTGAATAAGTTGAACCAATTTGTAACCAACCTAATATGTCACTGTCAGTCTTTCTTTCTTATAATGTAAACCCCAAGCTAAAATCAACTTTGATCATGTACAATTCTATATTATTGCCACAAGCCACAGAAATGTATGCTAAAATCCACAAAACAGCAAAACAATAGCTACCCTAAATATTATTTAAGAACTTTGATAGTTTTAGCTGATATTTAGAGAGTTTTTCAAAGGGTTATGGTGGTTAAATTGCTGATTTTCTAAACATATGCCATGTCTATTTCAGACGCGTCACATCCATAACGGAATTTCGTCACATCCATAACACTGACTTTTCCTTCTGAAACTCTGCATGAAATACAAAATATTTTAAACAAAGATTTTTTAATATTCACCTTGGACCCCTCTATCAAATGGATATCTCCATTTCGACATTAGGTTTACAATTTCACGGAGTTTGATAAAAATGTACAGTCACCCAAGAAAAGTGATACTTTTTCTGTCACATCCATAACGCATCTTTTATTGGCATTTTCTGGCATGTCCTAGATGTACTATGGGAATTGTTCTTGTTCTATCACTTCTCCAGTATGGTACAGCCTTAAAATATGCAACACCTGTTTAAATACTGGGAGACAATAAAACATGCACTGGGTCATTTGTTGCCATTTTGAGTTCAAGTGTCACGTCCATAACGCTGGAATTGCTCATGTGGCAGGCTGATAGACTCCGACCCCAAAAGACTGAATGCTGTATTAAATCAAAAGGTGCTTCAAGAAAGTATTACTTTCAGGGTGTGCACACTTATGCAACCAGCTTATTGGATGTTTTTAATTATTTTATTTTTTTTAATGTTTTTCCCCCGAACAGATTTGTTTGTTTTTCAATTGAATTGTACAGGTCACATTTAAAGGTGGGGAAAGTTTTGAAATTATTTATCATGGTCTCGTTTTTTTTTTGTTTGTTTTTTTAACATCACAGAAACCTATCATTTTAACGGGGTGTGTAGACTTTTTATATCCACTGTACATGCCAAAGCAGGACAAGTTCAATCCATTTAAGTCCAAGGACATGGTTATGGTGATGTCCTGGAAGGGATGGGGTTTATGGAGGTTATTGAGCAGAGTATAAAATCTTAAGAGCTAGAAAAGGAAAGAATAGAGAACAGACCTAAGAGTACAAAGCGTGGGTTCAGAGAGGGGGAAATAAACAGCTTTGTGTGGGAGAGATGGATAGAAAGTTAGAGGGAACAAGAAAGAAGGCGCGAACTCTTTCACCTCTCTTTTTATAGCTTAATTAGACGATACAGATGTTGTCTCAGCAGATCGATGCTACTGGCCGAGTTCCTGAGCGAGTCCTCGAAGCATTGTTTTTATATGCACCCTAACACCCACATCCACAATCTGTAACATCCACAGCCTTCTCTCATTCCTCTCTTTTATTCACACATGCCCCTTTTCCACCAAATCAGTTCCAGGGCTGGTTCGGGGCCGGTGCTGGTGCTGGTTCACAACTCGTTCAACTTGCGAGCCAGCTGAGAACCAGTTTGCTTTTCCGTAGCTCGCGGTGCTAAGGGAAGCCACGTCATTACGTCGCTGTATACGTCAGTTACGTCGCTATGTTTGCATAAACCTTGGCGTGAATATCGAAGCAAAAACAACGCGGAAGAAGCAGCAGCAGCAACAACAATAATAATAATAACTAGACCGGACAATTCCCCGGGGGAAATTGTGAGAGGATGCAGTGCGCGAAGCAATTCGGTCACGCATGTTTGCTGGCCGTGAATGTGTGACCTGCAATGATGTTTCACTGCAATGATTATGTGTGTGCTTGAGACAGCAGCCGTCATGAAGAAGAGCTATTCAAGAGTATAAACAAAGTGACTACAGGCGGAAATTAGCATGTACTGCTATAACCTGGGACAGACATCTGTCCTTACCACAAGGATAATGTTTAATTTGTGCACTGTCCCTTTTAAAAATAAAATAAACTCTAAACTCTAAGAAGAGTGTTTGTAGTTTGTATGTACGAACAGAAGTGTTCCTAATAAAGTGGGCGGCTAAGGTGAAGTGTCATACTGACCGAGGCTGTTTTTTTTTTTTTCACAAAAAAAAGAAATTCACAAAATTCTTTCACAGTGAGCGCTAGAAGGGTCTCCTGAATAGACTGATGTAATTTTTTGTCTGTAGTGTTAAAAATGAGAGACTTTTCTGTCACTTTTATAATGGGTGTCAATGAGCTAAGACACACAAGGTATGGAGTTTTCTACTGTTTTTTATGAAGGACCAGGCCTCGAACAATGACAAATAACTCGACAACGGAAGCAGCTATTCACAAAATTCTTTCACAGTGAGCGCTAGAAGGGTCTCCTGAATAAAATGATGTATTTTTTTGTCTGTAGTGTTAAAAATAAGGACACTAGAGCGTTTTTAAAAATGAGTGACTTTTCTTTCACGTTTATAATGGGTGTCAATGAAGCCTCTCGGCTGCCCTCTTCTCTGTTTGAGGCTTCTCATTCAAAAACTGTAAATCCTATCGTTTAGGTAGACACGTTGTGTGAATCAGGACAAGTTTTCCTACTACTTTTGAGAAAATCATGTCTGTAGAGTGAAATTTGTGGCTGAAAACACAGTTTAAGCGAGAAAGTTTGAGCTTTTTTTTCAAGCCGTCTCCACTCTGACTTAACGACCTTCACTGGTGTGTAACGCAATAAACACCCATTCAAAAGCCGGATTTTCTCCCAGAACCCACATGGCGTTTGAGCCGGGACTGATCCGAAAGTGTAGAACCTAGCAGAAAAGTTGAATGCCAGATCCACAGAGGAGAAGTTTTCCTACGTTTTAGAGTTTGAATCACGTCTCTAGGTGAAAGCATGCCAGAGCAGCGGACGTTTGAAAAACGTTGAAAAAGTGCTTTTTTTTTTTCAATTAATTCCATAGAAATGAATGGGGGTTTTTTCGACGATTTTTTTAGTGGATTTTTTTAGTAGTCGCGAAAAAATCGTATTCTGTAGAGAAAAGTAATAGCATAGCGAGTCCGATCGAGCCGCACGTTTTGATATATTGTTTGTCTGTGTGCGACGTACGGTTATTGAGTTATTCGAAATCGAAATTTGCGTAGGAGGAAGAAGAAGAAGAAGAAGAAGAAACACGTAGAAGAACAATAGTTGCAGTGCTTTGCTGCAGCACTGCATCCTAATAATGTCTGACTTCGCGTTTGTACAGCTGCTGCTTCTCGTCGCTTAAAAATGGCGATCTTTCGCGGTCTTGTTGTTGGTCTTAACAACTCCGCTCCCCCGCTGACGTAAGCGGTTCTTTCCTCCGGCCCAGCAGAGAGTTGGTGCTAGCCTGGAACCGGTTTTTCTGGCCCCAGAGCCAGTTCTTTGTCAGTGGAAACAGAAAACCCGGTTCCAAACTAAGCACTGGCCCCGAACCAGCCCTGGAACTGCTTTGGTGGAAAAGGGGCATTATTCGACACGAGGCCTGTCACAACACATGTCACCATTTAAATTTTTATATTTACAAATTATAGATTCCACTATTTTTTTTTTCTTTCCTTGCCTTAATGCTTTTTAGTCAGGGCCCAAGGTAAAGGGTTCTGACTAAACGTACCGGTATGATGTTTATGGCGAATTTATTTTTTATTTATTTATTTATTTATTTATTTATTTTTTAAATGAGCCCTGTTTGTAATAGTTTCATTATTTTTAAGCCATTTTTGGTCTACAGCATTTCTTTACATGCGCCTAAGACTTTTGCACAGTAGTGTATGTGTGTGTGTCATGTACCGTATATCTCTGACTATATACACTTTTATCGTGTATATGATGCAAAAAAGTGTTAGACTACTGCTACTTGTTCTACCGTTAATGATCATGATGTCTCTGGAACTAGGCTCATTAATATTTAAAGCCCTATGAATACTTAATATTTTAAGTAATTAACATTCGAGAGCACTTTTTTATAGGAGTTTGGCAGCCTTCTACACATTAACGTTTTTCTTCCCGTGTTTCTTCTCACTCGGTCTAAATTGACGTAATAAAACGGGCCGTCTTCATCGTATCGAAGCGGTGATAAGTTTCGATCATGATGTGTAATGAGACTTGTTCTACTTTATTTGGCTCCGCGAAGCAAACAATGGGTAATTGGATAAGCATCAGTCTCGCATGATCATTCGATTCATTTTGTCCTGAGTCAATACCGCTTCTACACGCAAACTCCTCATTACCTTTCAGCTGAAATAAATGATTTCATGGCCTTTTTTTTTTTTTTTTTGAGTATTCATGCTGTTTAGAAAACTGCCAGTGCTGCAATATCTGTATGTGATTTTTTTTCTTTGTTTTTTTCCTTCAAAGCCATGTACGTGTTTTGATCAGCAGGTGGGCGCGAGACGCCGCGGGGGATTTTACGGCTTTGCCTTTGAGAGGGTGTGAATGCCGAGGATGCCTTGTTTGCACAACAGGACGGGAGTTGAATTGCTGCAGCTGTTTGTAGAACATAATGAGTAGTGCATGTAATCAGCGCGTGTATAACGTGAGAAAGTGAAGCAATGTGCTGGGCCCTCTTCTATTTTCTTTGTATCTTCTTCCACTCGGTTCCATTCTCAGGAAGCATGGCATTCTTTTCCACTGTTATGCTGATGACGCTCAGATTTATGTGCCCCTAAAAAAGGCTGATTAATACTCCCTTAAGCCACTGTTAAATTGTTTAGAGCAGGGCTTTTCAAAGTGTGGGAGAGTCAGCCCCCCCTCAGAGAGCAAATAAACAACAGCGCCCCCCCACCACAATTTTTGTTGTTGCTATACGTAATGTTCCATTCGTATTTTTAAAAAAATGGTGGTTGTACACATTTTTATTTTTTTCTTTTACACATTTTAAACATCTGTGCTTTTTGAAAACATCTTTTTTTACACATTTAAAACATATGAGCTTTATTAAAACATCTTTTTTTTTTACACGTTTTAAACATCTGTGCTTTTTTAAAATATATTTTTTACACATTTAAAACATGAGCTTTATTAAAACATCTTTTTTTACACATTTAAAACATATGAGCTTTATTAAAAAATCTTTTTTTACACATTTTAAACATCTGTGCTTTTTTAAAATATCTTTTTTTACACATTTAAAACGGGGTGCTCAGACTGGGGACTCCATTGTGCTACTGGGGGACTTCAATGCTCACGTGGGCGATGACAGTGACACCTGGAGGGGCGTGGTTGGGAGGAACGGCCTCCCCGATCTGAACCCGAGTGGTGTTTTGTTATTGGACTTCTGTGCTAGTCACAGTTTGTCCATAACGAACACCATGTTCGAGCATAGGGGTGTCCATAAGTGCATGTGGCACCAGGACACCTTAGGTCGGAGGTCGATGATCGACTTTGTAGTCGTGTCATCTGATCTCCGACCCTATGTCTTGGACACTCGGGTGAAGAGAGGGGCTGAGTTGTCAACTGATCACCACCTGGTGGTGAGTTGGATCCGCTGGCGGAGGAGGAAGCTGGACAGACCTGGCAGGCCCAAACGTATGGTGAGGGTCTGCTGGGAACGTCTGGCCGAGCACTCTGTTGGGGAGGTCTTTAACTCCCACCTCCGGGAGAGCTTTTCCCAGCTTCCGAGGGAGGCGGGGGACATTGAGTCTGAGTGGACCATGTTCTCTACCTCCATTGTGGACGCAGCTGTTCGGAGCTGTGGCCGCAAGGTCTCCGGTGCCTGTCGTGGCGGCAATCCCCGAACCCGGTGGTGGACACCGGAAGTAAGGGATGCCGTCAAGCTGAAGAAGGAGTCCTATCGGGCCATGTTGACCTCCGGGACTCCTGAGGCAGCCGACGGGTATCGGCAGGCCAGGCGTGCTGCAGCTCGGGCAGTTGCGGAGGCAAAAACTCGGAACTGGGAGGAGTTCGGGGAGGCCATGGAGAAGGACTATCGGTCGGCCTCGAAGAAATTCTGGCAAACCGTCCGGCGCCTCAGGAGGGGGAAGCAGTACTCTGCCAACACTGTTTACAGTGCGGGTGGGGAGCTGTTGACCTCGACTGGGGACATTGTCGGGCGGTGGAAGGAATACTTTGAGGATCTCCTCAATCCCACCGTCATGTCTTCCACTGAGGAGACTGAGGCTGATGACTCAGAGGTGGACTCGTCCATTACCCAAGCCGAAGTCACTGAGGTGGTTTGCAAGCTCCTCGGTGGCAAGGCACCGGGGGTGGATGAGATCCGCCCTGAGTATCTCAAGTCTCTGGATGTTGTGGGGCTGTCTTGGTTGACACGCCTCTGCAACATCGCGTGGCGGTCGGGGACAGTGCCTCTGGAGTGGCAGACTGGGGTGGTGGTCCCTCTTTTTAAGAAAGGGGACCGGAGAGTGTGCTCCAATTATAGGGGAATCACACTTCTCAGCCTCCCAGGGAAAGTTTACTCCAGGGTACTGGAGAGGAGAATTCGACCGATAGTCGAACCTCGGATCCAGGAGGAACAATGCGGTTTTCGTCCTGGTCGCGGAACACTGGACCAGCTCTATACCCTTCATAGGGTGCTCGAGGGTTCATGGGAGTTTGCCCAACCAGTCCACATGTGCTTTGTGGATCTGGAGAAGGCATTCGACCGTGTCCCCCGTGGTATTCTGTGGGGGGTGCTTCGGGAGTATGGGGTTCGGGGCTCTTTGCTAAGGGCTGTCCGGTCCCTGTACGAACGGAGCAGGAGTCTGGTTCGCATTGCCGGCAGTAAGTCAGACCTGTTCCCAGTGCATGTTGGACTCCGTCAGGGCTGCCCTTTGTCACCGGTTCTGTTCATAATTTTTATGGACAGAATTTCTAGGCGCAGCCAGGGGCCGGAAGGAATCCTGTTTGGGAACCACAGGATTTCATCTCTGCTTTTTGCGGATGATGTTGTCCTGTTGGCTTCTTCAAACCAGGACCTTCAGCATGCACTGGGGCGGTTTGCAGTCGAGTGTGAAGCGGCTGGGATGAGAATCAGCACCTCCAAGTCCGAGGCCATGGTTCTCGACCGGAAAAGGGTGGCTTGCCCTCTCCAGGTTGGTGGAGAAGTCCTGCCTCAAGTGGAGGAGTTTAAGTATCTCGGGATCTTGTTCACGAGTGAGGGAAGGATGGAGCGTGAGATCGACAGGCGGATCGGTGCAGCCTCCGCAGTGATGCGGTCGCTTTACCGGTCCGTCGTGGTGAAGAAGGAGCTGAGCCAAAAGGCGAAGCTCTCAATTTACCGGTCGATCTACGTTCCGACTCTCACCTATGGTCATGAGCTTTGGGTAATGACAGAAAGAACAAGATCGCGGATACAAGCGGCTGAAATGAGTTTCCTTCACAGGGTGGCTGGGCGCTCCCTTAGAGATAGGGTGAGAAGCACAGTCACTCGGGAGGAGCTCGGAGTAGAGCCGCTGCTCCTCCACATCGAGAGGAACCAGCTGAGGTGGCTCGGGCATCTTTTTCGGATGCCTCCTGGACGCCTCCCTGGGGAGGTGTTCCAGGCATGTCCCCCCGGGAGGAGGCCCCGGGGAAGACCCAGGACACGCTGGAGGGACTATGTCTCTCGGCTGGCCTGGGAACGCCTCGGTGTTCTTCCCGAGGAGCTGGCCGAGGTGTCTGGGGAAAGGGAAGTTTGGGCTTCCATGCTTAGACTGCTGCCTCCGCGACCCGGTCCTGGATAAGCTGAAGAAGACGAGACGAGACGAGACGAGACACATTTAAAACATATGAGCTTTATTAAAACATCTTTTTTACACATTTAAAACATATGAGCTTTATTAAAACATCTTTTTTACACATTTTAAACATCTGTGCTTTTTTAAAATATCTTTTTTTACACATTTAAAACATATGAGCTTTATTAAAACATCTTTTTTACACATTTAAAACATATGAGCTTTATTAAAACATATTTTTTACACATTTTAAACATCTGTGCTTTTTTAAAATATCTTTTTTTACACATTTAAAACATATGAGCTTTATTAAAACATCTTTTTTAACACATTTTAAACATCTGTGCTTTTTGAAAACATCTTTTTTTTACACATTTAAAACATATGAGCTTTATTAAAACATCTTTTTTTACACATTTTAAACATCTGTGCTTTTTAAAACATCTTTTTTACACATTTTAAACATCTGTGCTTTTTAAAATATATTTTTTACACATTTAAAACATATGAGCTTTATTAAAACATCTTTTTTACACATTTAAAACATATGAGCTTTATTAAAACATATTTTTTACACATTTTAAACATCTGTGCTTTTTGAAAACATCTTTTTTTACACATTTAAAACATATGAGCTTTATTAAAACATCTTTTTTTACACATTTTAAACATCTGTGCTTTTTTAAAATATATTTTTTACACATTTAAAACATATGAGCTTTATTAAAACATCTTTTTTACACATTTAAAACATATGAGCTTTATTAAAACATCTTTTTTTTTACACATTTTAAACATCTGTGCCTTTTTAAAACATCTTTTTTTTACACATTTTAAACATCTGTGCTTTTTTAAAATATATTTTTTACACATTTAAAACATGAGCTTTATTAAAACATCTTTTTACACATTTTAAACATCTGTGCTTTTTAAAATATATTTTTTACACATTTAAAACATCTGTGCTGTTTTAAAATATCTTTTTTTACAACATATGAGCTTTATTAAAGCATCTTTTTTTACACATTTTAAACATCTGTGCTTTTTTAAAATATCTTATTTTTTTACACATTTAAAACATATGAGCTTTATTAAAACATCTTTTTTTACACATTTTAAACATCTGTGCTTTTTTAAAACATCTTTTTTTACACATTTTAAACATCTGTGCTTTTTTAAAATATCTTATTTTTTTACACATTTAAAACATATGAGCTTTATTAAAACATCTTTTTTTACACATTTTAAACATCTGTGCTTTTTTAAAACATCTTTATTTTTACACATTTTAAACATCTGTGCTTTTTTAAAATATATTTTTTACACATTTAAAACATATGAGCTTTATTAAAACATCTTTTTTTACACATTTAAAACATATGAGCTTTATTAAAACATCTTTTTTTTACACATTTTAAGCATCTGTGCTTTTTGAAAACATCTTTTTTACACATTTAAAACATATGAGTTTTATTAAAACATCTTTTTTACACATTTTAAACATCTGTGCTTTTTTAAAACCTCTTTGTTTTTTTACACATTTTAAACATCCATGCTTTTTTTTTTAAACATCTTGTTTTACACATTTTAAACATCTCATAGCATCGTTAGCTAGCACCTCTTGGCAGACAACACACTGTGGCAGTGGAGCATCTTCAGATCCAGTCCATGAAAATCCAAACTTTAAATAATCGTGGTCATACTTCCTTCTTTTTTTGCTTGGCCCAGACTCTGTCTCCTCACTCACTGTAGCTTTAGGTACTAAAAATCGATCCATTTTGTCTCTGGCAAAGGCTAGCTGAAGTTCGCTAAATGTCCGCAATAGTAACTTATTCTGGTTTATTTTTCCTCACGTTGCGCCCCCCCTGAAGAACTCTGGCGCCCCCTAGGGGAGGCGCGCCCCACACTTTGAAAAGCCCTGGTTTAGAGGATGTCAAGGCTTGGATGTCTCTAAACTTTTTAAATTTTAATGAAAAAAAGACCGAAGTGATAGTCTTTGGTGGCACCTCTGTGACCCCCTCAGTTGATCTGGGTTCCTTGGCACAATATGCCAAACCTATAGTTAATGATTTGGGGGTAAAAGTGGACGGGGACCTTAAGTTTGATCGCCAGATTAAAGCAGTGGTGAAAGGAAGCTATTTTCAGTTGCGGCAGTTGGCAAAAATAAAACCTTTTTTACCCAGACAGCACTTTAAAACAGTAATTCATGCCTTTGTGACCTCTTGGCTAGATTACTGCAATGCACTTTATATGGGGGTCAGTGGGTCCTCCATTGCACATCTTCAACTACTACAAAATGCAGCCGCACGTCTTTTAACTGGCACAAGGAAATTTGAGCACATTTTACTGATTTTAGCTTGCTCCATTGGCTACCCGTCCATTTTAGAATTCATTTTAAAATTATTTTATTTGTTTTTAAATCTTTAAATGGTCTTGCTCCATCATACCTCTCTGAGCTGCTATACCCCTATACACCAGTGGCGGCTGGTAGTCTTTCAAACAGGGGAGGCTGGTCGGTTACGATATTTCCAGATTTTAAAAGAAAAAAGAAAAAACACATCAATTTTGCCCATACTCTTGCCTCTGATCTGGCTGATTGTTGGCAGGGTCACAAACTGTGAAATAATAGGTTCTTATGGCCCATTAGCCTACTGTCCAATATACATGATGGTAGTGTTGGGGGGTATATTTTAACATTTTATATTTTAAAATTGTGGCATGTTGTTTAAAAATTGATCATTATTGAAAGCAGCTCTTTGTCAGGAACCTCAGCAGTAACAGCAGAGTGTTCTGGAATAGGCACAAGCACTGACCTTGGGGAGCCAAACATAAAGCTGGGCGCCACACATTTCATTCAATGACACTTTCCCTATATTTTACTTATTTTGACTGAGAAATGTTTTATTGACAATTTTGATAACCCTTCACTTTTAATCCAGGTCTTGTAGTGTGAAATGTTCTCGGCTGTTTTTGTTTAAAAATGTTTTCCAAATTGTAGCTGTGTTTAATTCATATCCAGAGAAATATATATTCCAATATAATATACTCAGCATAAACATTTTAAATAGATTCTATATTTTTGGTCCATCCATGACATATTACTAAAGTAGCCTATTTACTGTTGTTGATGTGGGTCACTTGCTGTTAGCCAATTCACTTTCTCGTACCAGGAGAGCTGAAAGGAACGAGTATTATTCCCTACCTTTTTCACCAAGTCAATTTGAGGCGTTGGTCTACCCTGCTCTTTAATTTTAATTTTTTCCTCGAAAGGAAGACTGGCAAATGGCTTCGCCGAAATTAAATCAGCAATGCTTGGCATCCGTGCGCAGCTTTCTTGCTAGCTGACTAGCCCCCTCAAGTTCAGTCACTCAAACGAAATTTCTGGAACTAAGATAGCAAACTTGACAACACTATATTTACACTTTATTTACAATGAAAATGTATACAAACTAAAAAAGCTGGTAGAAACCGTATGTAATGAATGAAATCGAAATGTAAGCCGATCTCTTACAATACACTTGCGAATCCGCATGGGACTGAACTGAAATTCACCGCTGCCTGTCTATATTTGAAACGAGCTGTCAATCAAAGAAAATATCTGGCAGCTTTCACCAGTCTCCTCGCGGAAAGCTTTGCCATGTCCCTCCCACTGTGAGGCTGGGAGTCCGGTGGGCGGGCGTTTTCGCAGTATTTGTCCAATAACCGTCTTGCATTTGATATTGAAAAGCGCATAGATCCCAAATGCCATTGAAGTCCACTGAGGCTGGGCTGCATCGTGCTGTCACGAGGGGGAAAAACTCACGCACACATTAGGCGAACTGGGGAAAGTTATAACGGAATGATTTTGCACTGTAATGGGTTGAGCACATATATTTCTATGATTCTGGATCTGAAATAGCAATGTTATAAGGTCGGCTATAACATACAGCGGTGCTTGAAAGTTTGTGAACCCTTTAGAATTTTCTATATTTCTGCATAAATATGACCTAAAACATCATCAGATTTTCACACAAGTCCTAAAAGTAGATAAAGAGAACCCAGTTAAACAAATGAGACAAAAACATTATACTTGGTCATTTATTTATTGATGAAAATGATCCAATATTACATATCTGTGAGTGGCAAAAGTATGTGAACCTCTAGGATTAGCAGTTAATTTGAAGGTGAAATCAGAGTCAGGTGTTTTCAATCAATGGGATGACAATCAGGTGTGAGTGGGCACCCTGTTTTATTTAAAGAACAGGGATCTATCAAAGTCTGATCTTCACAACACATGTTTGTGGAAGTGTATCATGGCACGAACAAAGGAGATTTCTGAGGACCTCAGAAAGTGTTGTTGATGCTCATCAGGCTGGAAAAGGTTACAAAACCATCTCTAAAGAGTTTGGACTCCACCAATCCACAGTCAGACAGATTGTGTACAAATGGAGGAAATTCAAGACCATTGTTACCCTCCCAGGAGTGGTTGACCAACAAAGATCACTCCGAGAGCAAGGCATGTAATAGTCGGCGAGGTCACAAAGGACCCCAGGGTAACTTCTAAGCAACTGAAGGCCTCTCTCACATTGGCTAATGTTAATGTTCATGAGTCCACCATCAGGAGAACACTGAACAACAATGGTGTGCATGGCAGGGTTGGAAGGAGAAAGCCACTGCTCTCTAAAAAGAACATTGCTGCTCATCTGCAGTTTGCTAAAGATCACGTGGACAAGCCAGAAGGCTATTGGAAAAATGTTTTGTGGACGGATGAGACCAAAATAGAACTTTTTGGTTTAAATGAGAAGCGTTATGTTTGGGGAAAGGAAAACACTGCATTCCAGCATAAGAACCTTATCCCATCTGTGAAACATGGTGGTGGTAGCATCATGGTTTGGGCCTGTTTTGCTGCATCTGGGCCAGGATGGCTTGCCATCATTGATGGAACAATGAATTCTGAATTATACCAGCGAATTCTAAAGGAAAATATCAGGACATCTGTCCATGAACTGAATCTCAAGAGAAGGTGGGTCATACAGCAAGACAACGATCCTAAGCACACAAGTCGTTCTACCAAAGAATGGTTAAAGAAGAATAAAGTTAATGTTTTGGAATGGCCAATTCAAAGTCCTGACCTTAATCCAATTGAAATGTTGTGGAAGGACCTGAAGTGAGCAGTTCATGTGAGGAAACCCACCAACATCCCAGAGTTGAAGCTGTTCTGTACGGAGGAACGGGCTAAAATTCCTCCAAGCCGGTGTGCAGGACTGATCAACAGTTACCAGAAACGTTTATTTGCAGTTATTGCTGCACAAGGGGGTCACACCAGATACTGAAAGCAAAGGTTCACATACTTTTGCCACTCACAGATATGTAATATTGGATCATTTTCCTCAATAAATAAATGACCAAGTATAATATTTTTGTCTCATTTGTTTAACTGGGTTCTCTTGATCTACTTTTAGGACTTGTGTGAAAATCTGATGATGTTTTAGGTCATATTTATGCAGAAATATAGAAAATTCTAAAGGGTTCACAAACTTTCAAGCACCACTGTAAGCCTAGCGCAATTCATCCTACACGATGTTCATCATTTTTAGAGGAGGCTGAGCCTCCCTCGTTGTCTTAGAGCAATCGCCCGTGCTATACACCCAGCCGAGCTCTCAGGTCAGCTGACCAGCTGCTCCTGAGAGTTCTCAAGACTAGGCCGAAGCTCAGAGGGGACCGGGCTTTTTCGGTTGCAGATCCAAAATTATGGAATGCATTGCCGCTGCACATTAGACAGGCCTCCTCACTGTCTAATTTTAAAACTCTTCTTAAAATGCACCTCTTTTCTTTGGCTTTTAACACCATGTAGGTTGTTGATTTTATGTACACAGATATTTTATTTGGAGTGGACAGCCTCTTTAATTATTTATCTTTATTTTATGTTCTATGGTGTTATTTTATCGTATAGTTTTATTGTGTTTATTTATTGTACAGCCCTTTGGAAACCTGTGTGTTTATTTAAACTGTGCTTTATAAATAAAATTGGATTGGATTGGATTGGATACTGTAGATAAAGACTAAGATTTCCTCTTGTCTGTCTGTTCTCACAGAGTTACATGATCCCCCTGAAGCAAGTCCTAACTCCACAGGAGATGAAGGCCATATTTGTGAATCTAGAGGTGCGTCAACTTTCTTTCGGTACTTCTATATTGTTGTAGGTGTGGCAGTCTGGGATGTAAATGTGGCAGCTTTTGCACAAAAAAAAAATTATTCTGTATAACAAACTAGAAGAAAGTGTTTGTTTTTTGCATTTGAAACTTGCCAAGGCTACAGTTGTGCTCGTAAGTTTACATACCCTGGCAGAATCTATGATTGTTTGGCCATTTTTCAGAGAATATGAATGATAACACAAACATCTTTTCCACTCATGCTTAGTGGTTGGGTGAAACCATTTATTGTCAAACGACTGTGTTTTCTCTTTTTAAATCATAATGACAACAGAAACTACCCAAATGACCCTGATCAAAAGTTCACATACCCTGGTGATTTTGGCCTGATAACATGCACAGAAGTTGACACAAATGGGTTTGAATGGCTACTAAAGGTAGCATCCTCACCTGTGATCTGTTTGCTTGTAATCAGTGTGTGCGCATAAAAGCTGAGTGAGTTTCTGGGAGCCAGACAGACTCTTGCATCTTTCATCCAGCCACTGACGGTTCTGGATTCTGAGTCATGGGGAAAGCAAAAGAATTGTCAACGGATCTACGGGAAAAGGTAGTTGAACTGTATAAAACAGGAAAGGGATACAGAAAGATATCCAAGGAATTGATAATGCCAGTCAGCAGTGTTCAAACTGTGATTAACAAATGGAAAATCAGGGGCTCCGTTAAAACCAAACCACAGTCAGGTAGACCAACAAAAATTTACGCCAAACAGCACAGAGACAAGCCTCAAAACTTCTGGAACAAGGTAATTTGGAGTGATGAGACCAAAATTGAACTTTTTGGCCACAACCATAAATGTTACATTTGGAGAGGTGTCAACAAGGCTTATGATGAAAGGAACACCATTCCTACTGTCAAGCACGGAGATGGATCGCTGATGTTTTGGGGATGTGTGAGCTACAAAGGCACAGGAAACTTGGTCAAAGTTGAAGGAAAGATGAATGCAGCACGTTATCAGCAAATACTGGAGGCAAATTTGCACTCATCGGCCCGGAAGCTGCGCATGGGACGTACTTGGACGTTCCAACATGACAACGATCCAAAACACAAGGCCAAGTCGACCTGTCATTGGCTACAGCAGAACAAAGTGAAGGTTCTGGAGTGGCCATCTCAGTCTCCTGACCTCAATATCATTGAGCCACTCTGGGGAGATCTCAAGCGTGCAGTTCATGCAAGACAGCCCAGGAATTTACAGGAACTGGAGGCTTTTTGCCAAGAAGAATGGGCAGCTTTACCATCTGAGAAAATAAAGAGCCTCATCCACAACTACCACAAAAGACTTCAGGCTGTCATTGATGTTCGAGGGGGCAATACACGGTATTAAGAACTGGGGTATGTAAACTTTTGATCAGGGTCATTTGGATGTTTTTTGTCGTCGTTATGATTTAAAAATAGAAAACAGTTGTTTATCAATAAATGGCTTCACCCAACCACTAACCATGAGTGGGGAAAAAAGTTTTTGTGTTATCATTCATATTCTCTGAAAAAAGGCCAAGAAAGCAAAAATTCTGCCAGGGTATGTAAACTTATGAGCACAACTGTATCTGTCTTCCTTCAAAGACCCTGCCAGTGGTGGTGAAAACATTCAGTCTTCCCGAGAATGTTTAAAACCTTGCTTTCTCAGGGTGATTTCATCACACAGTGACCGTCATGCTTTGATCAAGTTGTTTGGATAACTACACGCCATAGTGAAACGGACATGCACCAGATTCCAGCTGTTAAATATCTGTGATGCTCCTCCTGAATGAAATTAAATCTTTGAACGTGGTTTTCACACTCAGGACTGATTCTGGGCTCGTTTTGCGGGTGGGGCTAAAAATCACAGGTTTGCTGTCATTTTAAAGAATTCCTTCTGATCCATGGATGAGTTGCACAATTTTTTATTTTTTTTTTTCTTCTCCATTTTCCATCGGTCTTGTCGTGGAAGTCTGGATCTCAAAAGTAGCCAAAAAAATCAATGTACACGAAAGAAGTTGGCTTAAATGCAGACCCAATACAAGCGTCAGCAGAACACTGAGGTTTAAGTTTCTTCCGTTAGTTTTTAAGTCGGGTCCCTTTTTGGGAGACCCGCCCTAGGACCCCCCCCACATATATTGTATATTATTTATTTTATGAATTTAATAATGTAGATATAGATTATTAGCATAGGTTTATACACATCTCCAATGGAAACTAGCATCAGCTGAGTGGATCTTGTGTTTAATAAAGCTGTCTATCTGTCTCACATTTACCATTTTTTTTTTCGTTTCCGTTTCCGGTTGAGAGTACGTCGTGCGCATTCTGGCTGCTGCTTCTCACCAGAGCTTTTTTAATTTTATTTTCTTTTTCAATTTTCATTTTTTTTCTGTGTGTTTGTGTAGTTTGATGTTTGTTTGAGTGTTTTGTCCGCTGGTTATGGTGTAGCTCCGGACCCAGTTTTGGGCGTTGGTTTCCCTCCAGGCCTTGGTTCGCTGTGGGTGATGCCTGCGCTCCCAGCTGTGGACTGCAGTGAGCTCATTGCTCATTTTACATCGTGGTTGTCCAGCGCTCTGCGCTTTAATGCTTGGCGTGATGTTCCGAGCGATGTTGCTCGGTGGCGTCGCGGCGGCTGTGCAGGCGGTTTGGGACACACCAGTGCTCTGCGTGGTGGAGCTTCTCTGCTCGCTTTGTGGATCCATGGCATGGTGTTTGAGCAATGTGGCTGACGGCGTCGCGGCGGCGGTGCTGGAGATGTCGGACTTGTTTTCGTGCGCCTTTTGGTGGGACTGTGGCTGCGACACCACGGGAATTACATCCTGACCACGGGAATTACATCCTGACCCCTACTTGGTGGACTTTTTATTTTTTATTATTTATTCATTTTTTATTTTTATTATTTTTTTCCTTTTTTTTTTATTTTTCTTTGTTTATAATTGTAAAGCGTCATTGGGTTTCTTGAAAGGCGCTATATAAATTCAACTTATTATTATTATAATTATTATTATTATTATTATTATATGGCCTTCTAAGGCTTTTACTGCTTAATGACGAGAAGATGGAGATGGAATTCTCTCACCATCTCAACAGTCGAGCAGTTTTCGATGCATGGCATGTCCTCATGCAGGAATACCTGTAAATGAAAAGCTGTTCGTCACTGAACACGACACCTTTTTACTCACCATCGCACAATTAGAAACAGGAAGTAACCTGACCAGTTGAACCAACTGATCGTAGTTATCAGAACCACATATAGAAGAAATTCTCAAAATTATCACCATTTTAAGCCTGTAGTGTATGTGATTTACGACAATAATTTAAATTTATTTATTATTTGGTTTGGTTTAGTCTCTAACGATCTGTTTTTAGCGTGTTTTTTTTTTTTTTTTTTTAATAACCATTCCCTGACTTATACCGTAAATGTCAACACACTTCTCCTTCATTTGGTGTGTTTTTCCTCATCTTTCCCATGTTGATGTTGAGGGAATCTGGCCTCTGTGCCGCCTCATATTCGTTCCCCAGTTAATCAGGAAGTCATGGATTACAGCTTAAAGTCCTACACACTCCAAAATGTCCAACTTAAAGTGCCATTCCACCATTGGATGTATTCTTTGGCATAAAATACAATATATTTTATGACAACATGACTAGACAGAGAAATCTTTTAGCTTCAAAATGATATATCAAACATAATTTTTTGGCAACGACAAGTATATTAATTTTGCGACCAAAGTCACCTACCCTTTTAATTTCCGCGCGGTAGTGAAACGTGATGTCATTGGCAGGTTCCCCTTCTTGTGTACCACGTGTCGGTCTATTTTTAGACCAGGAAACCCCCAAAGTGAGAGAGTCATTTCTCCTCGTATATGGGGGCCAAAAAAATTGCGAAAAATTTTGAGTTAATCTTTCAGTTAGCTAGATTTATTGGTATTAGCTAGATTTATTGGTATTATTTTTATCTCGTTCTATCCGCCATTGCTGATATGTGCCACGTCACACGTCACGTGGTACACAAGAAGGGGAACCTGCCGATGACATCACGCGCGGAAATTAAAAGGGTAGGTGACTTTGGTCGCAAAATTAATATACTTGTCGTCAAAAAATTATGTTTGATATATCATTTTGAAGCTAAAAGATTTCTCTATCTAGTGATACCATTTGTTGTCAAAATATATTGTATTTTATGCCAAAGAATACATCCAATGGTGGAATGGCACTTTAAACGCGGAAACATCACGTTTCTTGAGTTACGTTGTGTTCACTATAATTTCCTGGGGTGCCAATAATAGCGTCGTGTGGTTTTTGTTGAAAGTAATTTTCTTATTGAGGGATTTGTTTTTCTCTGAAGAAATATATTTCAATTAAATGTTGGATTTTTCTCATTTTTTCAGTTTGAGATGATGTGACTTCACCAAAAGGTGGACTTTTTTTTTCCTAAGTTGTTTTACTGATCTTTATAAGGAAAGACAATAATCATGGAGGTCGCTGTAATTATTGACTTGAACAAACCAAAATATATTCTATGGTCAGAAAATGGAAAAAGGCGATGGAAAAAGGTAGCTCAACCTTTTAAAAAATTTTTTATGGCCACGTTCTTGCTCGAACTGATAATCGCATCATCAGTTTTTCTTTAGCTAATCAGACACAAGGTACGCCACCACTCTTTCTGGAGCGGTTGGGGGTTTGGCACCTTGCTGAAGGGCACTTCAGCCAGTGCTACTGGTCCAAAGAATCGAGCCAGCAATCTTTTGGCCCCAAAGCTGTTTCCTTAACCATGAGGCCATGGCTTCCCCTCAACTTTTTAAAGGAGAACTGAAGTCATTTTTAAACTCGCTTTATTTCTTAATTAACGTGTTATTCAATTACGTTTTCCGTTTTAGTAACCTTATATCGTGACTCGTATCGGCAACTAATTGCATTTAAATATTATACTTATCGGCCTATTCGGTTTTTAGCCGTGTTGAATTTAGTTCGTTTGGTCCACGGCAGGCGTCGCTTATCCGCGCGATCTTCACAAGAGGTGTCGGTGCCGCCATTTTGAAAACTGTTTTCCAAACGAAGTATTGCACAAAAACGAGTTTAAATGACGATTACTGCCTACTTTTTTTCAAACTTTCCTGATTGCTATCAAAGCGAACAAAACTTCCAGCTTGATCACGTCGGCATCCGAAAGAGGGCGCGCACGTCTTTGGACAACATAAGCAGATGTCGGTCACTTTGATTTCCGCTGTACGTTTTACTTCCGTCCTACAATGTCTCGCACAGGTCTCGACGAATCTCGCTTACGCCCATTGCTTCGACATATGGACTGATATATTACAGAGCATATTTCAAACACTCATAACTTGCTATAGCAGCGACAAAACAGCTCTCAAAGATGCATTCCGATATTTAATAAAATGAGAAATAGAATTTTGATGATGATAAATTTGCCTTCAGTTCCCCTTTGAAATGTGTAGAAATGTCAAGTCACTGGAGTATGGAGAACATGGCGCTGGCACTCAATAAATTACAAAATAATTGTCAATAACTGGTTTTGGTGTTCATCTAGCATGTATTAATTTATTTACACCGCATCACATTTCTCCAGCGCAATTTAGTGACTCGATAAAGAAAACGCTGCGATTAAAAAAATATATACAGGTCCTTCTCAAAAAATTAGCATATTGTGAAAAAGTTCAATATTTTCCATCAGTTATTTAAGAAAGTGAAAATGTTATATATTATAGACTCATTACACATAAACTAAAATGTTTCAAGCATTTTTCTATTTTAATTTTAATCAGTATGGCATACAGTACAAAAACATAAAAAAACATCTCAAAATATTAGAATATTTCATTTCGAGTTTGAGTAAAACAGTATGAACACAGTGTATCTCTCGAGCTAGTTCAGTACACACAACCACAATCATGGGGAAGACTGCTGACTTGACTGTTGTCCAGAAGATGATCACTGATGCCCTCCACAAGGAGGGTAAGCCACAAAAGGTCATTGCTGAAAAGGGTGGCTGGAAAAGGTGCACAAGCAACAGGGATAGCTGCAGTCTTGAGAGGATTGTCAAGAAAAGTTGATTCAAGAACTTGGGAGAGCTTCACAAGGAGTGGACTGAGGCTGGTGTCAGTGTATCAAGACCCATCACGAACAGACATCTTCAAGAAAGGGGATACAACTTTCGCATTCCTAATATCAAGCTACTTCTGAGCCAGAGACAATGTCAGAAGTGTCTTATCTGGGCTAAGGAGAGAAAGAAATGGACTGTTGCTCAGTGGTCCAAAGTCCTCTTTTCAGATGAAAGTACATTTTGCATTTAATTTGGAAATCACGGTTCTGGAGTCTGGAGGAAGAGTGGAGAGGCACAGAATCCAAGGTGTTTGAAGCCCAGTGTGAAGTTTCCACAGTCTGTGATGATTTGGGGTGCCATGTCAGCTGCTGGTGTTGGTCCACTGTGTTTTATCAAAGGCAGGGTCAATGCAGCTAGCTATCAGGAGATTTTGGAGCACTTCATGCTTCCATCTGCTGAAAAGCTTTATGGAGATAAAGATTTCATTTTTCAGCACGACCTGGCACCTGCTCACAGTGCCAAAACCACTGGTAAATGGTTTACTGACCATGGTATTACTGTGCTCAATTGGCCTGCCAACTCTCCTGACCTCAACCCCATAGAGAATCTGTGGGGTATTGTGAAGAGGAAGTTGAAAGACACCAGACCCAACACTGTGGATGAGCTTAAGGCCGCTATCGAAGCATCCTGGGCCTCCATAACACCTCAGCAGTGCCACAGGCTGATCGCCTCCATGCCACGTCGCATTGAAGCAGTCATTTCTGCCAAAGGATTCCCGACCAAGTATTGAGTGCATAACTGAACATAATTATTTGAAGGTTGACTTTTTTTGTATTAAAAACACTTTTTTTATTGGTCAGATGAAATATGCTAATTTTTTGAGATAGGGATTTTTGGTTTTCCTTTACTTTTTTGCCAAAATCATCAATATTAAAACAATAAAAGGCTTGAACTACTTCAGTTGTGTGTAATGAATCTAAAATATATTAAAAGTCTAATGTTTCTGAGTACATTACAGAAAATAATGAACTTTATCACAATATGCTAATTTTTTGAGAAGGACCTGTATATATGCACCATGTTCGATTCACTTCCTGCAGTCGAGGTGAGTCGATTCAGAGTCAATTCGCTTTCTAACCTTCTCCAGATTCGCTTAGAAGCAGATCCTCAGATGCTGTTGGACCCGCTTGCTTTTGGCTGGAAAACGCACCAGGGTTTGAGTCAGACAGACTGTGTGAACACACCCTGAAACATGATCACAGTTATGCGTTTATAAATATAACCCACACCTATTTTTTCCAGGAGATCGAGATGATAACACAATGGCTCATCAACTGTTGGTCAGTTTGTATATTAATGCATCCAGTTTCAAACGAATCATTCTGAAAGTGTGATGTTCTGTAGGATATCATCAGAGTCCACTTTGCCTTGCTGAGGGCGATCGACCAGAACATGCTGACCGGAGGCAGTGGCCTTGGAAAGATCTTCCTGGACTTCAAGGAGAGGTCAGTGAGACTTAACTGCATGTGTGTGTGTGTGTGTGTGGTGGGGGAGTAAAAACAGCAGGAAACGGAAGCAATGCCAGTGCTAGCCATTAAAAGGAAGTCGATAAGAATGTCGATAAGTCCCTAAAAATGAAAAGTTCCTCCGATCATGATGCATTTTTGTTTTTATGTTCCTTTTGGTAAGAAAACACACTGGGTGAAATATTTTGACAAAATTCAAAAGTTTAATGGTGGCACCAGGAGCTCAAAGTTATGGAAAAAGCTGCTATTTTATGACTTTTATGACAAAATTTCGATCACTTTTCATGAAACATTATGGCACCTTATAGAGTATACCAAATATCTTAGATACACATTTTTAGTCCATATTCTAAATATACTGTCAAGCACAGTTTGAGTTTTAGCTGTTCATCGAATCATTGTTCAACTACTTTTAAAGGTCCCATGGCATGAAATTTTCACTTTCTGAGGTTTTTTAACGTTAAAATGAGTTCCTCTGACCTTCTTAAGTCACCCCAGTGGCTAGAAATTTCAAAATGTGTCAACCAAACTATGCCCAACATTTGAGAATGGCGCGTCAAAATGGCGCGTTGATAGGCTCTTCCCTTTACTACGTCAGCAAGGGAGATGATCCCCACCCACTGTATGGATTGCCCGCCCAGCTCAAAAGTTGCCACCAAACATGGAAGTTGCGCTGTACATGGATGTGACAACACAGAAAGGAGTCTGTTTTTACTGCCGACGGGAGAGCCCCTGAAGACGCAGTGGCTTAATTTTATTTACTCCAATAATACACCGTCGAGTCTACCTAAGACAGTGTATGTTTGTCGGAAGCATTTTCCTGATGAATGTTTCCACAACTTGGGACAGTACAGGGCAGGTTTTGCACATCAACTGTCACTGAAGCCTGGGTCCGTACCAAGCATCCCTGCCACATCAGCCACAAACACCGAACAAGTAAGTGTATAACTGTTAAGTCGTTTTGCCGTGTTTTAAAATCGGTGCCACGTTAGCCTTGCAATGGCTACATTAGCTGTGCAGCTAACCGCTTCCTGCAGTTAGCCAGGTACTCTGCGCTACAAAACCAAAAAGCATGCAGCATGCTCTGTTATAATAGCCAATCAAAACAGTTTTTACAAAGACACCCACATTCTTTTTTTTAAGTCACTCGTTCATTTTATTTGTTTGTTTGTTCAGTAAAAACCCAAACATTTGTTGAATTTATTTTATTTCCTCGCGTCGCACCTTAATGACATCAGCGCGCGGTATTTTTCCCTTCGCGGTTTGTTCCTTCTCTCTCGCCATAGTAAGACACCCACATCCGCTTGTTCTGACCCACTGGAGGTAGCGTCACAGTGCTGTTAGCCAATCAGAGGTAACACGTTTACATGTCATGAATATTAATGCTAAGAGCTGAAATCCTGTCGCTCTCCCACCACCCGCTCCTCCACCAAACTAGAACAGCCTGAAACAGGAGAACCACAGCATTTTTTTTCACCAAAACCGGCTCACAGGGCATTCATTCATACTAGAGACCACCGCACAATTAATGAAAAAACGATGCCATGGGACCTTTAAACAATACAAATGTATTATGAATCACATTAATGCTTCTCAATCCCTTGCAAAGGCTCTTAACACTGGGCTGCCAACTCTCACGCAATGAGCGTGAGACACACGGATTTGATTGTCTTCACACGCCATACCTCCAGTTTCTCACGCTAGAAAAAAATCTAGTTTATCTATCTAATCTAGGCTACCCATTGCGTCGCGCCAACCACTTGCGATTGATCAATTACGCCTTACGCACGGCTAAACAGACAGAGAGGTGTTCCCTTCTGTACACGCTCCCCTATGGTAGGTGGCGCATCTAATGATGCTGCACTCACCGGAAGTTGGATAATTGCCTACCGTCAATTTAGAGGAAGAGGAGAGAGAAGAAGGTAACCGAGTTGAAGACGGGTGTCTCAGACAGGTTTGTGCATATGCACGCCAATGTGTGGTGTTACTGGCGTAATTATGAACTTATATAAAGTTTCTTAATCGTTTTAGCCTGTAAGTGTTGTGAGAATATTTAATGCCATATCGAGAGCTGTGTACTAGGCAAGCTAAATCATTATAGGCCTCCTGCCGTGCCACAGCCTCTATCTTCCCCAACAAGCAGCACGGGAGAGCACCTCCTTAGCACACGGTTATTAAGGCGCATTTTTAGTTTGTTTACTGTATGTTATCATACTTTATGACTTTATTTGAAGCCATACTGGAAATGTTGTAGAATAAAGCAAGTAAGAGATAATATTACAAATGCAAGAAGAGCCATTAGCCACCATACCTATTGTTTATTTACAGGGTATTTATTTTTAATTATTTATGATGTATGTAATTGCTCAGTTAAAGTAAATAAAGCATGGTCACCTGTAATATCAAAGAACTTGAACTTGTGAATAATTAAAGAAAAAAAAAGACAGAGAACAATATACTGAGGAGACAGGGTTTCAAAGAGGGCAAGACAGGTAGAGAATATTTGTCAGATAACAGGCCCTGACGAATGCTCTATTACTAATAAGAAACATAGATAAGAAATAAATTAATAAGAAATATATTAATATAGCTTATTTAAGTATGACCAAAATTTTTAAGCCCAACTTTGTGTGCGCATTCCCACCTATGGCCAAGGTTCAGCTTTGTTTCAATACTGTTCAAACGTAATCATTGTAATGTTTCTTGTAGCACATGCACATTTTGCTTACTGTTTAAGCATTTTATTTGTTCTTTTGCTGTTGATATTTTTCCCCATGCCAATCTTCTGCTGAACCCAGTGGTGGGGAAAGCTCTTAAATGCATAATGAATAGTCAGTGAGGGACAATCTTATTTTTGCAACAGTTATTAAAAACTTAACATTTAGTTTCAATTCAGAAGGTGTTTAGGCTTAACTGATGAAATATTTTCAAACATGAACTTGCCTTTAAATCTGAAACACAGGTCTATAGGGCTACAGGAACATTGGCAGTCATCTGTTGCTTTTGTTGGCCGCAAGCTGAAGGCCTGGCAAGTCAGGGTGTGTAAGAATGTAGGTATGGCACAGCAGGCCACTCCAAAAATCCACCAGAATGCAGGAACATCTACTAAATCCAAAATCTCAACCCCCCCCCCCCATTGTCCATCTCCAGCTGGACGACCCACAAACAAAACACCAGAATGCAGGGGGACAAGTGAATATCAAACTGAATACAAAATTCCCACTTACTGCGTGGTGTGCAGAAAAATTTTGCCGTCGACCCCCCCCCCCCAAAAAAAAAAAAGAAATCTCACTCCAAGGAATTTCGAAAAGTTGGCAGCCCTGCTTAACATGATCTCTGGGTCACAAGAAATCAATAAATGGAGTCCAACATTGTGATTCAAACCTTACGCGAAAACATAAAATAAGCGGGGGGGTTTTTTGGCAAAAAATGAACCTCATGGTGCCACCATTAGACTTCTGAACATGGTCAAAAAATTTTACAGGATGTCTTTATTGGTGAAAAGGAACACCCAAACAAAAATGCATCAGATTTTATGAAAGTGGGGGCAACTGATGCACCCTAATCTTCATCCTTGTGCATGAACACTTCACGGTTTTGTGGCTGTGTATAGCATTAGTGAAATCGTGGACCTGAGAGTGCTTCTGGTGGTTACTGGTCCAAAACTCATCCTGCGTCAGTTTTGTAGCTGAAGGCCTGGCAAGTCAGGGTGTGTAAGAATGTAGGTATGGCACAGCAGGCCACTCCAAAAATCCACCAGAATGCAGGAACATCTACTAAATCCAAAATCTCAACCCCCCCCCCCCCCCCCCCCCCCCCCTTCATTGTTCATTGTCCATCTCCAGCTGAACGACCCACAAACAAAACACCAGAATGCAGGGGGACAAGTGAATATCAAACTGAATACAAAATTCCTACTTACTGCATGGTGTGCGGAAAAATTTTGCCGTCGACCCCCCCCCCCCCCCCAAAAAAAAAAGAAATCTCACTCCAAGGAATTTCGAAAAGTTGGCAGCCCTGCTTAACTATCTCTGGGTCACAAGAAATCAATAAATGGAGTCCAACATTGTGATTCAAACCTTACGTGAAAACATAAAATAAGCGGGGTTTTTTTTTTTTTGGCAAAAAATGAACCTCATGGTGCCACCATTAGACTTCTGAACATGGTCAAAAAATTTTACAAGATGTCTTTATTGGTGAAAAGGAACACCCAAACAAAAATGCATCAGATTTTATGAAAGTGGGGGCAACTGATGCTCCCTAATCTTCATCCTTGTGCATGAACACTTCACGGTTTTGTGGCTGTGTATAGCATTAGTGAAATCGTGGACCTGAGAGTGCTTCTGGTGGTTACTGGTCCAAAACTCATCCTGCGTCAGTTTTGTAGCTGAAGGCCTGGCAAGTCAGGGTGTGTAAGAATGTAGGTATGGCACAGCAGGCCACTCCAAAAATCCACCAGAATGCAGGAACATCTACTAAATCCAAAATCTCAAACCCCCCCCCCCCCCCCCCCCCCCCCTTTCATTGTTCATTGTCCATCTCCAGCTGAACGACCCACAAACAAAACACCAGAATGCAGGGGGACAAGTGAATATCAAACTGAATACAAAATTCCCACTTACTGCATGGTGTGCGGAAAAATTTTGCCGTCGACCCCCCCCCCCCCCCCCCCCCCAAAAAAAAAAAAAAAAAGAAATCTCACTCCAAGGAATTTCGAAAAGTTGGCAGCCCTGCTTAACTATCTCTGGGTCACAAGAAATCAATAAACGGAGTCCAACATTGTGATTCAAACCTTACGTGAAAACATAAAATAAGCGGGGTTTTTTTTTTTTTGGCAAAAAATGAACCTCATGGTGCCACCATTAGACTTCTGAACATGGTCAAAAAATTTTACAGGATGTCTTTATTGGTGAAAAGGAACACCCGAACAAAAATGCATCAGATTTTATGAAAGTGAGGG
This sequence comes from Neoarius graeffei, assembly GCF_027579695.1. Classification (NCBI taxonomy): domain Eukaryota; kingdom Metazoa; phylum Chordata; class Actinopteri; order Siluriformes; family Ariidae; genus Neoarius; species Neoarius graeffei. The sequence continues at coordinate 8,609,892 of NC_083580.1, forward strand.
CAACTCATGCACCCTAATCTTCATCCTTGTGCATGAACACTTCATGGTTTTGTGGCTGTGTATAGCATTAGTGAAATCGTGGACCTGAGAGTGCTTCTGGTGGTTACTGGTCCAAAACTCATCCTGCGTCAGTTTTGTAGATCCTGAGGCTTTCTGAACACTGAGGCATGAAGATAGATAGCCATCAGCTAATTCTTCCCATGCCTCACTAATCCCCTCTGTGTCATCAGGCTTTATGGAGACCCAGTTTACCTGCGGTGCTTTTCCAAAGCCTCATCCTGCTGCGTTCAGCACAAGCACGGTGTTATTGCAGCTGTGTTACTCAGACACACTGACTGACTGACTGACTGAAAGTGCACCTGCTAGAACTTCACAGATTTGAAGTTCAGGTCTACGGAAGCCGCAAGAGGCCCTTCATATAATCTTTTTTTATTCACCTTGTTATCCTGAGATAATGACATAATTAATTCAGGATCTCGAGAAAACAACACAACTAATTAGAGAACTCGAGAAAACAAAACCGTTATTTCGAGATCTCGAGAAAACAAAACAATTATTTCACGATCTCAGCTGGATCACTGTATCTCCGTCGGTAGAGACGAAGCCGGGCCAGTCTTCTGCGGAGGTGCCGCGGACTAATTTTGAAATGATCCCTTATTAAAAGACTTAATGCAATCTCTCCCTGTGTCAACCCCTGATCAAAATATTGCCTTATTAGGTGATCGATTATTCCAGACATTCTAATGACCAAAGTTGCGTCTATACAGAATGAGAAATAGCCCCAAAGTCAGCATATCACAAGTCTCTTGGCGCACCTGAATGAACCATTTCTCAGCTGTTTACTCGAGATCATGAAATAATTTTGTTTTCTCGAGATCTCGAAATAACGGTTTTGTTTTCTCGAGATCTCGAATTAGTTGTGTTGTTTTCTCGAGATCCTGAATTAATTATGTCGTTATCTCGGGATAACAAGGTGAATTAAAAAAGAAGGATTATATGAAGGGCCTCTCGCGGCTTCCGTACAGGTCTGTGGTTTAGTCAGGAGTCCACTTTATCTGCAGTCAGATGAGGTGAGATGAGTAAAGTGGGAGAAGTTGTGACGTGTCGATGTGTTGCGACACAGCCGCAGACTAAACACACTCGTGTTGTGTCTCAAGTTGCCTCCTTGTGTGCTGATGCAGATTTTCCAGATACACAAAAGGAATGTAGGGAAACGGTTCATTCCTCTAAAATCACAGCAAATTTGCCAGATTTTTATTTATTCAAGGTTCTACAGCAGATATAAGAAGAAGAAACCTTTATTCGTGCACACATGCACACTTCAAGCACAGTGAAATTCATCCTCTGCATTTAACCCATCTGAAGCAGTGAACACACGCACACACTCAGAGCAGTGGGCAGCCACACCAGAGCACCCGGGGAGCAGTCAGGGGTTCAGTACCTTGCTCAAGGGCACCTCAGCCTAAGGCCGCCCCACATCAACCTAACTGCATGTCTTTGGATTGTGGGGGAAACCGGAGCACCCGGAGGAAAACCACGCAGACACGGGGAGAACATGCAAACTCCACACAGAAAGGCCCTCGCCGGTTCGAACCCAGGACCTTCTTGCTGTGAGGCGACCGTGCTAACCACTACACCACCGTGCTTAGGTATATAGTGTATACCTAAGCAGCCTCTCTTGTAAACAGGCTTGTATTACTCGAGTCCGACTCATGCCTGAATTTTAAGGACTCGTGACTCGACTTTAACTGCGTTAGGACTCGGGAAATGGAGACGAGGACTCTGATTTTTTTTTTCTTTCTTTTTTTTTTGTAACATGCCATAATTTGGCATAAGAGATTTATATTGACATTACTAATTTAGTGCAAGAGTGTCACACCTTGGCGCATGCACCGTAAACGACTCGCACCTGCACAGGATTAAGTCGCAATCAGCACGCCTATATAAAAACTGTGAAAACACACTCACTTTGCGAAGTATTGAGTTGCTTTGCTGACACATTACCGAGCCTTATTTCCTTGTTTGGTTTCGTGATCCCTGATTTCCTGTTCCTCATCTTTGATTCTGCCGAGTCTCCGATAGCCTGTTTGTGCCTCGCTCGACCGACTGCCTGTTTCGCTGTTTTACGATTTTGCCTGGATTGTTCTTCACTTGTATTAATAAACGCACCTTCTGCACTTCCATCCGTCTCCCGACCATCTCTGACCGAGCACTCCGCACAAAATTTGGTCGTTGTTTTGTCAAATTTTTTGCTAATGAGGCCAAATGAACGAATTTTCCAGGCCTCTCACTGGAATTGTATCTCCTCTCGGATTTCTCATCTGATTCCAGTTCTGATCGATGTTTTGGGTCGATCTTCCCTTTTTTTTTTTTTAAAGATTTTTTTTGGGCTTTTTTCACCTTTATTGGATAGGACAGTGTAGAGACAGGAAATGAGTGGGAGAGAGAGATGGGGAGGGATCAGGAAATGACCTCGGGTCGGAATCGAACCCGGGTCCCCGGATTTACGGTATGGCGCCTTATCCACCTGAGCCACGATGCCCCCGGGTCGATCTTCCCTTGAGGAACAAAACTTAGTTATTCGTTTGTTGCTTTTCCTGTTGATTTTCCGTTAAATCCTATCTCTTCCGTCAGTTCTCAATGGATTTCGGTTCTGATTGTTGTATTTGAAAGAACTAGACCTTCTGCACAAAGCTTGGTCATTGCATTGGCAGTTTTTTGATGACAAATTAGTAATTAGGTCAACTCATCAATTTTTTTTCTGACTAGAATTGTATCTCCTCTCTCATTTATCACGTGAATTCAGGTCTGATGGATGTTTTGGGTCGATCTTCCATCAGGGAACAAAATTTAGTCCTTTGTTGATTTTCCTGTTGTAAACAGTTTGTCATGGAGGTTGGTCCCGTCTCACAGTGTCACATTTCAGTTCCGTTTGACGTTTTGGTCGTCATGGCTGTTTTGATGGCAGGCCAGGTAAATTACTACGTCCTTGACGTTCTGGTTTAATTTCAGCCCCAGAAATGATGGTTTATTTGAAGGCTGTGGCGATCCAACAGGTTGCTGACGGTCTCTATTTTGTTATTTGACTTGCTGAGTGTCTCTAAAGTGAATCCCTGGAAAATGAAATTTGAGTAAGTGGTTAGTATTAAGTAGCGGTCACACTGGCTATATGCCACGCCCTTCATTTCTGACCGCTGCTGCCTCTGAGTAATGGCATCTCATGCTTGTGGGATCCAATACACACCTCTAACCACGTGGAATATCTCATAGAACTGTTTAACATTTGTTGTCTGTACCAAAGAACACTGTGTACGTGAACTATCGTTTGACTTGAAGTAGTTCTTCTGTATATTCGCCATATAAATATCCCTCATTTCTGCATGTTGAGTTAAGCTGAAAGATAAAACCAGCAGGAAGTGAGATTAGATCATCGACAAGAGTAATAGCTGCTGGCACAGAGAGGTTTTGCTCACACAGTTCCGCCAGCTGCTGAACGGACACATGCTGCATATAATCCAAAAAACATGATTCCTTATTCTCTTCTCGTAACCTTTCCAGCTGTTTCTCCTGTTCCTCAACCCAGTCAGATTCGCTGTCCTTTATCTCTCCTCCAGCTCTCTTTTCACTTTCTGTCCATCCCTTTCACTTTCATATCTGCCGGGAATGTAAATGTAAACACGGAAATCTGCTCCGAGCGAGAGCGGGTTCTTTTTACAGACTCTGATGATAAGGCGTCTGGAGATTTCGGCATCGGTGTCAGCGAAGGGCGCAGCTGCAGGGCGCAGGCTGGATTTGCATAGCGATGCAGAGTCGTGCTCACCGCCCTGCTGGGGTGTAGGCAATGATAATCACGGGTTTGGCTCACTTAATGACTGCGCAGGCTGACAGCAGCACTCTGGGAATGTTCCCTCGTATCCAGCCCACGCCTTTTTTTAAGTCTCGAAAGAGACAGCTTTGGTTAAAGGAATGAGTGTGTGTGTGTGTACACATTTCCTCGCATGTGAATGATCTCACATTTGAGAGGATTCAGTTTTGGTGTTCAGGTCTTAAGAAAGGTTCAGATAAAGAATAAAGAACTCTATTCTGAGTTTCAGTGTGCAGGTAATTGGCTCATTAATGGGCTCTTTGCTGAACCCAGAGGGCTGCTTTGTGTGAAGCTGGCACGACAGCGTCGCCTTTCTCGCCTCCGCTCCTTTTTAATCGTAACTCTGAACCTGTGATCTGATCTAGCCTTACTGATAATGTGCCATAGACAAGCACCCAAACACTGAAACGGTACTCTCTTTTGCATAGGTCTTGTCTTGTTCTTCCTATCCGTGTGTGTGTGTGAGACGTTTTTTTTTTTTTTTAATTCCATCTCTAGCATGGCAGTATTACTGTTCGATTACACCATTGAAGGATGCACGAGTTCTTATAACGTATTTGTGCAGATGATCTGGTAGCTCAGTTGAAATCATTCAGTGCGTTTACATGCACATAGAGAAAATCGAATTTCTGCCGTAGCTCGACTGAAATCGAAGTTCTAAATGCCATGGAAACACCTTAGCTCAGCTGAAATCGAACCGAACTGGATTTCTCATAATCGAGCTACGCGACCTAGATTATGCGATTGTAGCCGAGCTACTTAGTGCATGTAAACCCTATCGAGCTACGTAGTTGAGCTACTTACTTCAGCACTGCCCCTTCCGGAAGTGACGAGACCACAAGCGGGAAACACAACAGCCTCGGTTGGCATGACGACAGTAGTAGAAACGTGCACTTCTGGAGCAATGAGGAGACAGAGTTCATGCTCATTCAGCTTAAGGAGTTGAATATATATATATATATATAATACACTTGTGTTCAAAATAATAGCAGTCCAACACGACTAACCAGATCAATCACTGTTTTTGGTGGAAATTATATTACTACATGGCAAATAATTTACCAGTAGGTGTAGTAGAGTCATAGAAAACCAACAGACCCAACATTCATGATATGCATGCTCCTGAGTCTGTGTAATCGAATAATTAAGTGAAAGGGGCGTGTTCAAAATAATAGCAGTGTGGAGTTTAATAAGTGAGATCATTCATTCTGTGAAAAAACAGATGTCAGTCAGGTGGCCCTAATTTAAGGATGAAGCCAGCACATGTTGTACATCCATTTCTCTCTGAAAACCTGAGAAACATGGATCGTTCCAGACATTGTTCAGAAGAACAGCATGCTTTGATTAAAACATTGATTGGAGAGGTAAAACATATACTGTAAAGAAGTGCAGAAAATGATGGGCTGCTCAGCTAAAATGATCTCCAGTGCTTTAAAATGGACAGCAAAGCCAGAGAGACGTGGAAGAAAACAGAAGACTACCATTCGAATGGATCGAAGAATAGCCAGAACGGCAAAGACTCAGCCAATGATCAGCTCCAGGGTGATCAAAGACGGTCTGAAGTTACCTGTGAGTACTGTGACAATTAGAAGACGCCTGTGTGAAGCTAATCTATCGGCAAGAAGCTCCCGCAAAGTTCCACTGTTTAAAAAAAAGACGTGCTGAAGAGGATACAATTTGCCAGAGAACACATCGACTGGCCTAAAGAGAAATGGAAAAACATTTTGTGGACTGATGAAAGTAAAATTGTTCTTTTTGGGTCCAAGAGCCGCAGACAGTTTTTCAGACGACCCCCAAACACTGAATTCAAGCCACAGTACACTCTGAAGACAGTGAAGCATGGTGGTGCAAGCATCATGATATGGGAATGTTTCTCTTACTATGATGTTGGGCCCGTTTATCGCATACCAGGGATCATGGATCAGTTTGCATATATCAAAATACTTGAGGAGGTCATGTTGCCTTATGCTGAAGAGGAAATGCCCTTGAAATGGGTGTTTCAACAAGACAACGACCCCAAACACACCAGTAAGCGAGCAGCATCAGGGTTCAAGACCAACAAAATGAAAGTTATGGAGTGGCCAGCCCAATCCCCGGACCTTAATCCGATAGAAAACTTGTGGGGTGACATCAAAAATGCTGTTTCTGAGGCAAAACCAAGAAATGCAGAGGAATTGTGGAATGTTGTCAAATCATCCTGGGCTGGAATACCTGTTCACAGGTGCCAGAAGTTCTCAGAAACCGTGGTTATACAACTAAATATTAGTTTAGTGATTCACAGGAATACTAAATCCTTTAGATATTTTTTTCAGTTTATACAGTAAATATTTGGAGTTTGTAATGAAAAATGCAGACACTGCTATTTTTTTGAACAGCCCAATGTTCATTTTCTGTAAAGTAATTAAAATATTCATACATTTTTCTTCATGTTTTGATGTAGAATATAATGTGCATTGTTCCCAGTGCATGGAAATAAAAACTATTATAAGGATTTTGAGCTTTACTCACGTTTTTAAACACACTGCTATTATTTTGAACACAACTGTATATATCGATGTTGCTGTCCTCATCGTCGTTCTTCTTGTGAACACGGAACTGATAACTTTGTTTATACTCTTGAATAGCTCTTCTTCATGACGACAACCGGAAGTGTACCAACACGATGGGGCGTGTAGCGCCACCTGTGGCTCGGGTGCACAATGTACCTCACACGACAGCTCGATTTCCTTGTGTGCATGTAGGATTGGATTTCTCTGGCACCCCTGCTGGGACCCTTAGCTCGATTACCGACAGCAGCTCGATTTGGATGTGCATGTAAACGCACTGAGTGATTCTGGAACTGACAGTGCGCAGCATGGAAGCTTCTGTCCATTAACTACAGCAGCACCTGGAAGATTTTTCCAGCCTGATGATGACCCGGGAGCTGAACCGCCATCTTCAACTCCGGCCTCAGTAGCATCTGAAAATGAAATTTCAAATAACACTGTAGATCGAGCCTGCTTTCTTTCCCTGCCTCGTCTGTTACTACTTGCTAAAAACGGGTCATTGCTTTTCCGTTTCTTTTTGCTTGAAAACTAACGCATGCTTCAAAAAAATAGCCTCAGTGAGACTGTAGCTCGTACCGGTCACTGTTGTTGTGTGCGAGTTTGAAATCCGATCAATCCTGTCAGAGGAATAGTGATTTTTTTTTTTTTTGTGAAATTTGTATATGACCCCTGTGTAGCCACCTGGTGAACAGCTCTTGTTGGAATGTGTCTTTAGAGTCTTCTGGGTGAGTTTCAGCGTAAACATCCTAGCAGTTTACGAAGAGTAGAGTTTAACATGACGATTCGCCCAAAAATTTCAAACACTCATAAAATTCTAAATATGACACGTCTTATCAACTTTTATACATACCAACCTGGGAAACATTCCATACGAGTTTGATCAAAATCTGATCACTCCTGTAGGACGAGTAGCGATTTTCGTGAAATTCCACGTGGCGCCACCTGGTGAACAATTCTTGTATGTCTTCTGGATGAGTTTCAGTGAAAACGTCCTAGCAGTTTACAAAGAGTATGGTAGCATTTAATGTGACGAGTCACCCGGAAATTTCAGATGACAATAAAATTAACGTGACACGTGGCGCCACCGTCTCGACAACTTTTATGTACACCCACCTGGGAAAGATTTGAATGAGAGTTTGATCGAAAGCCGATCAATCCCGTAGGAAGAGTAGCGTTTTTTGTAAATCGTGGACGGACGACGACGATGGACGACGCGTGATCTCATAAGCTCATCCGGTCTGGCCTGCGGCCGGATGAGCTAATAATAAAAACTAATGCCGTGCTAGGAAAAAAAAATACTTTTGTGCTCTGACACAATTTACATTTGGTGACATTACACATAATGCCATACGGAGTATTTTTGGTAAATTATTCATTTCGTTAGAACAGGACCACGTCACTGGTCTTTTCCATTCTCCTAGTGATTGACACGTTTCTCAGGCTCATTATGAAGTACCCGCTTCCTTCTTTGTGGCGGGATGAAGGAAGAGAAGCGGCCTGGGAATTCCGCTCGCCTGCCGAATGCCGTGCTTCACGCCTCCCTCCATAGCACTAAAGGCTCAGCTGACTTTAATTAATTTTGTTATCTCCTCTTGTAAGTCCTGGTGACCTTTCGCAGCGATGCATTCCACAGAATAAAATGAAAGCGGAGCTTTTCAGGATGTTGAAGGGCAGATGGAAAATGCCAGTGTTTTCCAAACGTATCCAAGCTGAAAGAGAACGGGAGTGGAGTGGGCATGGGGAAAAAAAAAACAAAACACTATTTCAGATTGGAGTGTTAGCAAAGGTCAGAGGTTTACACCATGAGTCCACGTATTTAAGAGGCTGATTCTAAAAGTAATTTGCTCCTCATAGAGCCGAGGTGGAGCAGGAACATGGATAACTTCTTCTGGATCATGGCTGAAGTGCAAGGGATAGAGATGTATAGTGGGTTACCAGAGTTAGCACTAACACCAAAACTGCATTTGCTTTGGAATCTCATGCATGATGGCCATGCATGATGGCCTTCCATAATGAGAAAACCAACTGGGAGTGAAACGCAAAATAAAGTCTATGTTCAGGCAGCGACGGTAAAGGTTCTCACCCCAAGGGCATGTTCACACTTAAGCAACATTGGTTTTCCTTCCACTTCCATCTCGCTCTCGCTTCTCGTTTAAAGTGCCAGACTTGAGCGCACTCTGAGGAGAGAGTGAATATTGCTGAACTCTTTTTTTTGCTCTTTGCACGTGTCAGACGTGCTGCATCTAAACATTCAACCATAGAGTGATCATGACAGCACGATTGCGCATCGACACATCATTTTAACACCTTTAGATATGTCAGCTGTAGGTGTGTGTGTGGCTGCTATTGACTGAAAACAGGTGTACCTCCTGTATTTGTTCAATATCGAAAGCTCATTTCTAGCGTCAGACAGATGATCTAGTCCCGTCAGAGGTTAGACCTTCCAGATTAATTGGAAACCTCTAGTGTGCGAGATGGTCAGACATGTAATTAGACAGTGGATACAGTCAATAGTGTTAGAAAAGGAAAGAAATAAAACACGCCGAGGGATACAATCGTTCTGCACAACAGAAAAGGACGACCCGGGCACAAATTATGCCAACCAGACCTCATGGCCGACGGCTTCTCTGTTCGGAGTTTCCATGTTCTCGCCATATCTGCGTGGGTTTCCTCCTGGTGCTCTGGTTTCCTTCATCGTTCAAAGACATGCGAATTCAGTAAAAGTACCCAGCCACTGGGGCTGCACAAGCCAGTGCATACTTAGTACTGGTCCCAAGCCCAGAAAGACTGGGAAGGGTTGCGTCAGGAAGGACATCCGGTGTAAAAACTATGCCAAATCAAATATGCGGATCATGATGATGATCCGCTGTAGCGACCCCTAACGGGAGCAGCTGAAAGAAGACGACTGGCAGAGGTGTTTTTTTTTTTTTTTTTTTAGATTTATTAGCTTTGCCCTAGCAAGATATACAGTTGGGTCCATATATATTTGGACACTGACACCAATTTTTTTTTTTTTTTTTACCTGTTTACTGAAACGTATTCAAGTTATAGTTATATAATGGACATGGGCATAAAGTCCAGACTTTCAGCTTTCATTTGCGGGTATCTACATTAAAACTGGATGAAGGGTTTAGGAGTTTCAGCTCCTTAACATGTGCCACCCTGTTTTTAAAGGGACCAAAAGTAATTGGACAATTGACTCAAAGGCTATTTCATGGGCAGGTGTGGGCAATTCCTTCGTTATGTCATTCTCAATTAAGCAGATAAAAGGCCCGGAGTTGATTTGAGGTGTGGTGCTTGCATTTGGAAGATTTTGCTGTGAAGAAAACATGCGGTCAAAGGAGCTCTCCATGCAGGTGAAACAAGCCATCCTTAAGCTGCGAAAACAGAAAAAACCCATCTGAGAAATTGCTGCAATATTAGGAGTGGCAAAATCTACAGTTTGGTACATCCTGAGAAAGAAAGAAAGCACTGGTGAACTCATCAAGACAAAAAGACCTGGATGCCCACAGAAGACAACAGTGGTGGATGATCGCAGAATAATTTCCATGGTGAAGAGAAGCCCCTTCACAACAGCCAACCAAGTGAACAACACTCTCCAGGAGGTAGGCGTATCAATATCCAAATCTACCATAAAGAGAAGACTGCATGAAAGTAAATACAGAGGGTTCACTGCATGGTGCAAGCCACTCATAAGCCTCAAGAATAAAAAGGCTAGATTGGACTTTGCTAAAAAACATCTAAAAAAGCCAGCACAGTTCTGGAAGAACATTCTTTGGACAGATGAAACCAAGATCAACCTCTACCAGAATAATGGAAAGAAAAAAGTATGGCGAAGGCGTGGTACAGCTCATGATCCAAAGCATACCACATCATCTGTAAAACACGGCGGAGGCAGTGTGATGGCTTGGGCATGCATGGCTGCCAGTGGCACTGGGTCACTAGTGTTTATTGATGATGTGACACAGGACAGAAGCAGCCGGATGAATTTTGAGGTATTCAGAGACATACTGTGTGCTCAAATCCAGCCAAATGCAGCCAAACTGATTGGTCGACGTTTCATAATACAGATGGACAATGACCCAAAACATAAAGCCAAAGCAACCCAGGAGTTTATTAAAGCAAAGAAGTGGAATATTCTTGAATGGCCAAGTCAGTCACCTGATCTCAACCCAATTGAGCAGCATTTCACTTGTTAAAGACTAAACTTCAGACAGAAAGGCCCACAAACAAACAGCAACTGAAAACTGCTGCAGTAAAGGCCTGGCAGAGCATTAAAAAGGAGGAAACACAGTGTCTGGTGATGTCCATGAGTTCAAGACTTCAGGCAGTCATTGCCAACAAAGGGTTTTCAACCAAGTATTAGAAATGAACATTTTATTCACAATTATTTAATTTGTCCAATTACTTTTGAGCCCCTGAAATGAAGGGATTGTGTTTAAAAAATGCTTTAGTTCCTCACATTTTTATGCAATCATTTTGTTCAACCCACTGAATTAAAGCTGAAAGTCTGAACTTCAGCTGCATCTGAATTGTTTTGTTCACAATTCATTGTGGTAATGTACAGAACCAAAATTGGAAAAATGTTGCCTCTGTCCAAATATTTATGGACCTAACTGTATATGGGTCAGTCCATGAAATGATGTTACTTTTCATTGGTCCGGGTTTACATAATCATTTCATCTTTAATTTCCATGATTTAAAGAAATATTTAGCAGATTATCCATAAATATTGTTTGAAGAAATAAAATAAATTAAAAAAATGAAGTTTTCTTTTGAAATAAAGAAATGCGAAACATTTTCTTCCCCTGTGACTGGACACGGATGACACGTTTTTTGTGACATGGAATATTTGCTGACTTTGAGCTTAAATAAACCTTCATTACTTTCTGAGAATTTCAATAAAATTAGTTTCATGGTACTTGCAATTTAGTTTTACACTCACATAATAAAGTTAAGAAGGTTCTATAAACTATTTAGCTTCGAATTCATCCACTAAAAATAGGTTGTGAACGTAACATTGTGATGTCCTACCGTGTTACGTTAGAAACCAGGCTTATAAAAAATGATAAAACGAGTTGAAATCATGATTGATGTTTTTAATATAAAGAAGAATATACTATAAAACGATGTAGGTAGAAAGAAATTTAAACAAACGGCAATAAAAGAAATTATCGATGTTTTTTCTCACATCCTAACTTAGCGTCCACTCACTTCCTGGTTCGTTCACAACCTGCGAGACCTATTTACTCACTCTAGGTCAGCTGAACTGACGCGAGATAACTTCTCATGAGATCTCACACACCACAACACGTGCTCTAGAGAAGTGCAGATATAAGTGTGACTAAGTAAAGTAATGAATTCAATAATCTCATTTACCCCATATAGGATGAAACTGTTTCCTGTTAATGACTGTTATTGTTCAAATCTTAAAAGAGATTTTATGAAGTTTGTGAAATACTGGTATTTCATATTTTCAGTGTTTATGATGTTGAACTAATATTTCTAATGAATTCTTATTCAGTGTTAATGTTTAAAGTAAGCAAATAAAAGCAAAAAATTGATTTTATCAATATTTTTCCTTTATTTTTAAAAGCTTGTTCGTGTCCTTGTTACATTAGCAACCGGGTAAATATTTATGGATTTTATCATACATTGTAGAGCAGGAGTTATCTTAACAACTATGTTATATTTTCTTATATGGTCAATGCTTCATGGAAATAAAAGTTGTTTTCAGTTGTAAATTGTTTTAAGTGACTCCCTCTATGTCACATTTTGGTAACCCCATTTCATGGACTGACCCATATATGTACATGCATTATGGCTGGGAAACCACTACAGCTTGTGCCAATTACAGTGGCCCCATTGTACCGAATCTGCATGTCTTTGGACTGTGGGGGAAACCGGAGCACCCGGAGGAAATCCACGTAGACAGAAAGGCCCCTGTCGGCCGCGAGATTCGAACCCGGAACCTTCTTGCTGTGAGGCGACAGTGATAACCACCGTGCCGCCCGAACACTATTTTTTTCTCTATCTGTGAGGCCCAAACAATTCTGGAAAGTACTCCGTACATCCAGGTCTACAAGACGGTATTTTAAGGGTCAGGGTTGTCAACTGGCAACCGGATCCTTTGGTATTTCTGTAGATTGAACAGAGTAAAAAAAAAAGAAAAGAAAATCAGTAAACATGTGAAAAGAACAGGCTGTAATTCTATCTAGGAAGTTTAGTTCTCTAAACATGACCCATAAGAGTTCTGAACCAGTTGTGGTTTATCCAATCGCATGCATTTGTGTAAATTATTGAGCTAAAGGCAGCTCCTTGGACCAGACACTAGCTAGCAGGGCTGCAACGATTCACTTAGACACTGATTCGATTAGATTCATGATTCAGACGATTCGATTCGATTGTGCAACTAAATATAAAGGACAAACAAAATGGGCTGTCACTGCCGCGTAGTTTTCAGTAGCTCGAGATGTCCACGAAACCATTGTCATGAAAATACTGTCAGCACTTTCTTCCTGCTTTTTCACCCTTTCTTTCACTGTCTGCATGATATCTGGTATTACAGTCTTGCTGAAATGTGTCCTACTAGGAATGGAATATCTTGGCTCAAGGACATTTATCATGTTTTTAAACCCATCATTCTGTGCGGTAGAGTATGGCCGCATATCATAGGCAAGGTATCCACCAATAGCTTTTGAAATGGCTTTATTTCTAGTTTCGTTCAGTTTTGGTCTGTTGACATCATCAGTCAGTTTTAACTGTCTCCGCGAACAGGATAAAGCAGCTAGAGGTGATGAGATGAGATGAGAACACTTTCAGTTTTCAATTCGGCGGCACTCACTTCGTTTACATCCACGTTGTATTTTTGCCTTAAATGATTTGCGAGGTTTGTAGTTGACCCTCCCCTATACTTCACATCAACAGGGCGTGTGTGGCACGTTGCAATGTCCTTCATGTCTTCTCGAAACCCAAAATGTAGCCAAACTTTCAATTTAAGATGAGACGACGGATCTTTAAGCTTGGCTTCTGCCATTTTGGTGCCCAGCAACGGCGTTGCTACGTAATTGTCGGCTACTCTGATTGATTGGACAATAGCAAGGACCCAAACCAATCAAATTGCACGTTTTATTTAGAAGCAAAGCCCTGCTCTATTCCGGCAGATCGCTTTCTCACATCGTTTTAACACCAAGTGTAACGGTTACGCAGTAAAAGTGTGTTTTTTTATAAATCAGTAAAAATTGAAATTAAAAAATGTCGCCAAATCAAACCAAATACACAGCTACATGGATCGATAATCGGTACAGCAGGTATGAACTCGATTTTTGGTGCACCATGGTGAATCGTTGCAGCCATACTAGCTAGAGACATCACAAGTAAGTTTCACAGAATTTCATCGATATACTAGCTTAAGGTCGGTCTGTATCGTGAAATACCATGACCGAGGTCTTGAAAATACTCATTGAGGCCTCTGGGCCGAGGTCAGTATTTTCAAGGCCGAGGTCACGGTGTTTCACGATATACGGACCGACCTTAAGCTGGTAAATAATATATTTATTTTTTTCTTTACCAAATTCTAACAGAAAACGAGAGCACCCGAAAGGGAAACCATATTTAGAACAAAAGCTCGTAAAAAAACCTGTTTGACAAGCTACGTCAGCTCGGAATTTTCCGAAAAGGAAACTTGATCTAGATCATTTCCCTGATCTCGGTGACAAAAATGTTGACAAAAAATTGCTACCATGTTTGTTGTTGTGAACGAGCAAGTCGTCAAAGGTCCGTAACCGGGGTCCGGATCGTAGGATTCCGCATAGCTTGCGAGCCAATCAGAGCGCATGATTTGATGGAAACTGGACCGCGAAAAATTTTTTTCTTGAACCTCTCTGGTCTGTGGAGTAAAACAATGCTTAGATATACTTTTTTTTCCCAAAAAAATAGACGTATCCGATCTGTTCAGAGTCCATGCCATTAGTCAAAATTGGTAGCATGAAGCTGCACTATGGGGGCAGCAAAAAAAAAACATAACCACTACAGATTTTCTTATTTATAGCCATCATTAATGGTGAGGCATTAAAAGGAAGCCACGATCACCATGTAGTCATGTGAGTCACTTATCCGTGCCTTGAATAATTGACGACAATGACCTGAAATTTCCAGGCACCCAATAAATGTGAGAAATCCAGGAGCACATGCCTTCTATACTGGCTAGCATTAAGTGATCGCATTATAACGATCTCTATTAAGTCACGGTAATGAGTTTTGTTTTCCGCGTGTGAACACAGAATAAGAGTGTAAACTTGTTTAAAAGGATCTACATCATTTATAGTTGCATTTGATCCAGTGCATGGCCGTGAATCATTCCATAAACCCCAGACAGCTAAAGTGCATTTCTCTGGGAGAACAGTGTGTTTTCGTCCTGAACGTATGTACATATATTCCCCCGCATGTTCCTTAGAACTGAATCTAAAAAAGCGAGATGGAGGGTAAAATGCAGAGTAAAAATATGGATGAGTGCTTGCTGCTTCTATCCAGTAACTCGGTTAATTCGTTTATTCGTGTCTCCATTACCCCTTTTAGTGGATGTGCATAATGCATCGATGTTTTGGAGAGTAGCCATGTTTGTTGTGTTGGTGGATTAATGGTCCTCCAAAGCGAGATCATAGTCACGGGGTGCAGGGTTAGGATAGCATTAAGCCGTCATAATGGCACTCATTTAACAGCGTGTCCTTGGCTGGGGTATGAGACAGTGGAGCATGGAGAAGGGTTTATCAAGAGCTTCTCTTAGTGTAATCCTGACCAGAAACACACTGGCCAAGTGGTGCTTTGTGATATAAGGAATAAAACACTCGGAGCACGCTATCGTAGGAAAATAATCAACGATAAGGTGGTGTAATGGAAATCAAATTTGATTTTCCTATAACGGAACATTGCAAGTGCTTAAGTGTTTTATGTGGCGCTTATATCACAATGACGTGCTAGCAATTAAATTAACCAACATGTACCGTACATCTTATCCATTTATAGTTGTGGTTAATGTGGAGCATCCATGAAACAAGAACGCATTAACGCTAAACATCTCTAAGCAGTCATTTCTTCTTTTCAAAGTCGTAAGAGGGGGGGAAAAAAGCAGCTTGTCAAGTTATCAGGAAAGAGCGAAGCACAAAGCCCTCCATCCTGAAGACTTTCCTGTTTCAGAAACCGTACGGCTGACTGTGTCGAGCGCTGACACTGGAGACTCCTTCCAAAAATGCAGTTTCTTTCATATGCTTCCCTGTCTAGGCTGTTACTATAGAAACAGTAATGTATGAGAGCAAGCACTTTAGTCATGAATGAACCTTGCAGCTTGAGTTAATGTCAGAGCTGCTGTTATAGAAGATTAATTAACACCTTCTGACCAGTCAGCATTGAGTAATCGAGTATTTCACGTGACAAACAAAGAAGCTGAACGTTTTAAAGGATGAGGAACAAACTAGATCGAGACTGCGATTAAAGTCAGAGTAATTTGCGCTAGCTGTTACAAATCAGGATGTCTGGTCATCGTAACGTATAAATCAAGAATGCTAAGAGAGAGAGAATGACGCTTTGTGAGGGGAAAAGTTGCACCTTGCTGCCCTGAACAAAATTAAAAAAAAAAAAAAAGATTGAAAAAATCATGAAACTTGACAGAGTTATAAATGATTGGGGGAAAAAAATCCCATTTTTCAGTGATCCAGATCAGCACCAAAAGTCATAGCAATGTAGTTCAGCCCAGATGTATTCATGTGAAATTTGGTGGTGATTGATTGAAAACCAAGGGAGAAATAGTATCTTAAAAAAAGTTAGGATGATGATAACTAGATAGATACTGTGACGAAAGTCACAGTGATTTGCGTTAGCTGTTACAAACCAGGACGTTTGGTAACTGTACCCTATAAATCAGGAATGGTGAGAGAGAGAGAGAACGACGCTTCACAAGGGGAGGGGAAGCCCGTTTTTCATGGATCATTCCGGTTCAGTGATCCAGATCAGCACCAAAAGTCATAGCAATGTAATTCAGCCCAGAGGTATTCTTCATGTGAAATTCGGTCATGATTGGTTGAAAACTGAGGGAGAAATTGCATCCTAAAAAATGTAGAATTAATAATAATAATAATAATAATAATAAAGTAGAAAAATCCTGAGTGAGAGCAACAATTTGTGCTACGGCTGCTAGCGCAAATTAATAAGGTTTATATATAATTCATAAATTATATAACAGTATATAGTGTGTGGTTTTTATTTTTTTAATTTTAGAATGTATATTGTTTCGTATATTTGTCAATCCCCGCCCCCTTTTTTCCTTTCTTTTTTCTAAATAATATCTATGAAGTTGGCAGCACGGTGGTGTAGTGGTTAGCGCAGTCGCCTCACAGCAAGAAGGTCCGGGTTCGAGCCCCGTGGCCGGCGAGGGCCTTTCTGTGCGGAGTTTGCATGTTCTCCCCGTGTCCGCGTGGGTTTCCTCCGGGTGCTCCGGTTTCCCCCACAGTCCAAAGACATGCAGGTTAGGTTAACTGGTGACTCTAAATTGAGCGTAGGTGTGAATGTGAGTGTGAATGGTTGTCTGTGTCTATGTGTCAGCCCTGTGATGACCTGGCGACTTGTCCAGGGTGTACCCCGCCTTTCGCCCGTAGTCAGCTGGGATAGGCTCCAGCTTGCCTGCGACCCTGTAGAACAGGATAAAGCGGCTAGAGATAATGAGACGAGATGAGATCTATGAAGCCGACTCGTGGGAAAACGCTCAAGAATTCCAAAGTACTTCAGTGTATTTGTGCAAATGGCAATAATCTCTGTTCTCGATTCTCTAAAATAGAGCAGTGGATTTGGCTGAGGTTTTATGGATCAGTTTTCGGATCTTCAGTACCACTCCCATGGAACTCGACGTTCACGACGCTGTGCGTTCCGTATATCATAATTCACACTTTCACACAGACACAATATTTCATTGATGTTTTATTGCACCGTTTTCATTTCTTACATACAGAAACTGATCGAGGAAAGAAGTGTGAGTAAACGAGGAATACATTATTACGTGTTGCGTTCCCCTTTCCATCCACCTCCCCCTCCTTGTAGCAGTACGTTTTTAATACAATTTTATCTGAAAATTGAGCCATTAAAAAAGACCTTCATATTCAATTACGTCTGTGACATCTGTTATTAGAGCTCATTTCTGACACCTGCCCCAGCATTTTCAGAATACTACAAAGTCTGTGTTGTGGCTCGTAATTGAACAGTGCTCCCATTAATCTTCATCAGACGCTCTCCACAAGGAGCAGAGCCATCTCTCCTGCTCCACGTCAGCCCTTAATCAGGCCTGCTTAGCCCAGCGGCACACAGGCACAGCGGTCAGGAAAACCCCATCAGCCACCACCGGTTGTACTCCAGGTCCATCCTGAGCATCTCTCTCTCTCTCTCTCTCTCTCTCGGTGTTACAGGGTGGATGGTTTGAAGGATGAACTTTTCTGACAAGTTTATCTTCATGCACACAATCTAATGCATTATCGTTTCCATGGTAACAACTTACACAGGGATTTCTATAACATACAGTCTACATAAGCTCTCTTAAAAAGCATATATTTAACAGTTATTCCACGAAATCGAGTCGTACATGAGCTGACAACTGATGAGGCACCTAGTAGAGGTCTGCGCGCGACAGAATTTTCAGTCCCGCTCCCGCATTGTGCAGTCCCGCTCCCGCAAAGAATTATGATTTTCAGTCCCGCTCCCGCCCGCGCCTGCCATATTTTGTCCCGCTCCCGCCCGCAAATCCCGCATGATGCAGATGTTCGCGTTATTTCTCACGAAAGTTCTTGTCATTGGCTTGGGGAAT
This sequence comes from Neoarius graeffei, assembly GCF_027579695.1. Classification (NCBI taxonomy): domain Eukaryota; kingdom Metazoa; phylum Chordata; class Actinopteri; order Siluriformes; family Ariidae; genus Neoarius; species Neoarius graeffei. The sequence continues at coordinate 8,628,148 of NC_083580.1, forward strand.
TAAACATGCTGAGCTTAGCTGAGCTCTCCACTGACCGATCCTTCATTTATTGTAAGTTTATTGTTTAGACTCTGACATTCTGCTGACACATTCCAAGTTGAGCGCTGCATGCGCTCATGATTGACAGCTCTCGCTTTGATTGACAGCTCTCGCTTTGCGCACTCCCACTCCCACTTCCGAGTCTGTGGCGTTATGATTCCAACCGCAATTTCATTCTCCTCTCATATGAAGTGCTGCGCAACCACAACCAGCTCCTCAGATTATACACTGTCTATTTCTAGCTTTAAATTGAACAATCTGTGCGATACACGGTCCTTTTTAATACTAGTTAATACTTTTTAATACTTTTTTTAATACTTTTTAATACTTAGGACTAATACTCTTGACTTTTTAACGGTAACTGTACCTCTTTTTAAAGCAGCACTTACTTCTGAAGCACTGTGAGCTTCACTAGAGGAGCTCTGCTCTTCTGCCATGATCGGAGATCTCAAACACGGAAGAGCGGAAAGGAATCGGAAACGTACGCAAGATTAGACCACATCCGCAAATTTAGGCATCTTAAAATGTTTTTATTGATGCCAAATAAAATATCCAGCACAAATTATATACGATAGACATAAATTAATAATTTATAAATTTTATTTTAAACATGTTTTTAGTTAGCGGGACTGCAGCTTATCACTGCTCCCGCATTGTGCACTCCCCCTCCCGCCCGCGCCCGCAATGAGCTTTCAAAATTTGTCCCGCGCCGCACTGCTTTGCGTCGGGTCCCGCGGGACTCCCGCGGGAGTTCAGGGCTCTAGCGCCTAGCACCGAGTTGCCTATAAGCCATGTATGACGAGATTGAGTGGAATAACTGTCTTATTCTATCCACATTCACTGGATTTTGAGAAATAGAGCATTTTTATTTTTTGCAAGTTCGATAAATGAAAACTTTATACAAAACGTCCGACAAAATAATTTCCGCTTAGAATGTAAACAAACCGGCGAAATGACAGGAGCAATTTGTGAAAAATGCTACAATTATAATAATTCTTGAAAAAATTGAAAAAAAAGCTACGTTCTTACCATCAAATACTTTTATTCCGTATTTTGTTGCGCTTTTTTTTGTATTTTGTTTTCAAGTAGAGTTTTTATTTCGTCCTCGGTTGGTTCAGCAACATGCGGCGCCATTTTGTTTTTCTCTACTCACGGTATATGAGCTGATATCCTAGTAGTAGAGTAGCCAATCAATCAGAGCACGTGAATGTGGGTAGAACAAATGTAGTTATGCTGAAGTTTTCTGTGAACAGATGTTCAATTTGAATTTTTTGGAAGGAGTCTCCAGTACTAGCGCTTTGTACCAGTTAGAGTTGGGTAAAGCTGCAACTTCAGGTTTTCTGATATGGGAAAGTCTTCAAAACGGAGAGCTTTGTGGTTTTCGGTAACAAAACAATCTGTTTTTGTTGTCTTATTAACAACAAAAGAGAGGATGGTGAAGGACTGACTGTTTATCGCTGCTATAACACAAGTGATAACAGGAACTAACATGTTTCGAAGATGTTCCGCAACGTTGAACATAACTGTAAAGGGGTACGATTTACCACGTGATTGTACGAGTATTTTTCGAGATTCAAACTCAGATTTTGTGCTGTGTGTATTTTGTTTTGGGTAGTTCTTCGGTAACGGAATTGCATTCGCAGCAAAATGTGGTAATTATTTTTTTTTAGTCGCAGTACTCGAGATAATGGTATTGAATAAAAATGTCACACTGTATGTGGGGTATCTTTGTTTTGACCCTAAAAAAGCCGAGAAAAACGGGCTGTGTTTAATTCTGAACGCAGAATCTTTCATGAGGAAAGAAAATTGGTAACGGAACTACGTCAGAAAAAACTGAAATTTCATTTCTGGATTTCAGGATTTCTCTGAAGCAATGTTGCTATAACTGATTGATTTTAAAATCTGGTTTTCAGTCCATTTTGCCTTGGGTTCCATACTTTAGCAATATCACTGAGCTGACAAGTTAAAGTGCCATTCCACCATTGGATGTATTCTTTGGCATAAAATACAATATATTTTATGACAACATGACTAGACAGAGAAATCTTTTAGCTTCAAAATGATATATCAAACATAATTTTTTGACAACGACAAGTATATTAATTTTGCGACCAAAGTCACCTACCCTTTTAATTTCCGCGCGGTAGTGAAACGTGATGTCATCGGCAGGTTCCCCTTCTTGTGTACCATGTGTCGGTCTATTTTTAGACCAGGAAACCCCCAAAGTGAGAGAGTCATTTCTCCTCGTATATGGGGGCCAAAAAAATTGCGAAAAACTTTGAGTTAATCTTTCAGTTAGCTAGATTTATTGGTATTAGCTAGATTTATTGGTATTATTTTTATCACGTTCTATCCGCCATTGCTGATAATATGTGCCACGTCACACGTCACGTGGTACACAAGAAGGGGAACCTGCCGATGACATCACGCGTGGAAATTAAAAGGGTAGGTGACTTTGGTCGCAAAATTAATATACTTGTCGTTGTCGAAAAATTATGTTTGATATATCATTTTGAAGCTAAAAGATTTCTCTATCTAGTGATACCATTTATATATGTTGTCAAAATATATTGTATTTTATGCCAAAGAATACATCCAATGGTGGAATGGCACTTTAAGGCAATCTTAATCATTTCATAATTTTTGGCCTCTCTGCTGAAGAGTTGCCCTTTTCTCCACACACAATAACCGAAAGTGGAATTATTCATCGCTAAAGAAGGTTAACAGGGAAGAAATTTGATTCCAGATCCAATAAAAAACTCTCGATTTGAACAGATTTGCTGCTGTGGTATCTGAATTTGTCTCAGTTATGGCTCGCCAGGTGATGCAGAGGAGGTTTCAAAGCAGAACGTCCAATCTGTCAAACCAACGCTGTTCTGGACAAGACCGTGATACAGAGGTGGAACTGCAAATAAATAAATACAATTTTTTATATATATATATATATATATAATACAATTTCAAGGCCATTTTATGAAAGGCAGCACTCTGTGCCAGACGTAGTTCTCTGCTGTGGGGTTTTTTTTTTGGTCATTTTTTTTTTAATTGAAATTAAGTTAAAGATGATTTGTTTCTTATTATTGTAATGGTGTGCTGTGATAATGCCGAGATCCTCGTTTGCGCTCCACAGTGTCCGCATATAGTCATAGTAATTTAAGCCAGCAGTTCTAGTCATTTATTTATGATGCAGTTGTTATAAATTACCCTTGGTGCTTTATTAAAGCATGCAGAGTCAACAAACACTGGACACATGAGCGGCTTCATCGAACACAGCACACATATAAATGCTGAATTATACGCAGTCAGGAATATAAGTGCTGAATCGTAGCAGGAAGCGTAAATGTTTAATCCCAGCGAACGCTGACTCCTTTCCAGGTTGCTGATCTACGGTCAGTACTGCAGTCACATGGAGCACGCTCAGAAGACGCTGGATGACCTGATTGCGACGCGGGAGGAGGTGAAGTGTAAAGTAGAGGTAAATTCGCTCACCTTGCCGTGTCCTCTTTCTACACCGATCGAACTCATTAGCGTTATCAGCTCACCGAGGCGACACACAAAGATCTTACCCGTAAATCAGTGGCGCTGATCAAGTGCACAAGCAGCATGTTGATGTCATCTTGTCCTCATCAGCTTCAGAGACGTGTTATTATAACATCAGAGTGATGAGTCTGATCGCTGGAACTGATCCAGGTTCATGTGCTGTCTGATTTTTTATTTTTTTTTGCCTCATTATTCTCAGGATTAACTGATGAAGGTAAACATGGTAGCTAATGAGAGATACTCACTCACCGCCCGAATCTGGAGTCATTCAGGACGTGATGTGATTTGAAAATGAAATTGCACACAGTCTCCTCCACGTCTACTTTTAAGAACGAATCCAGATGCTTTTTGCAGCACCTCCAAGTTCTTTGTTTGCAGTCACGTGACATTTTGCCTCCTGGTTCACTTTGGGTTTCCAATCAAAGATGGCGTCCAAAACAAGTACACATCTGTCGTCATCTTGGGGAAAACGTTCTACGTCTGATTAGATATAGGAAAGGAATCATGACACTGCTTCACTTTTGTATTTTTCTGAACTTGCCTTGTAGTGGAGAAAGTTCTGGAAAACGAGTGTGTTTCAGTTACGTATTCAAAAGGTTGTCTCTAAAAACAGAATGCAGTGACTTGTTAAAAGCGCTTTACCCAGCTGAAACACACTTACATTTCTTGATTTAACCTCCTAGGGCTTAGCGGTCACATGCGTGGACAGCACTTTTATGGAAATTCGGAACAAGAATCCACATATGTGGACATACTTTTTCTCTAAAAGTACATCTTATCAAAAGATGATGCTTAGTTTTTATTCTAATCAGGTTCTAATAAGCCCAAATAGCAAAGAGAAATAAAAAATGCATGTAAAAAAACAGCTTGGGCCTTAGGAGGTTAAAGCTAGACTGCCTTTCAGATTTTTCAACTGTACGGTAGGTCATAAGAAGAATTTTCCCCGACACCCAGTTATTTTTGTTTAGTGGACCGAAAGCTACTGAATTTGAATCACAGACTTTCAATTTTATTTTATTTTTTTAAATAGAACCATTAATGAATTTATCTCCACGTGGCCCTAAATTCTCCGCTATTTTTTCCTGCTTCACCATGACCCAATACAAGATACGACGTCATGCATCACATCACGTAGTGGGCTTTCCCCGTTCGCGCAAGGCATTGTGGGATACAAATTTGAAACCGGAGAGAAAAATGGAGGACGCGAGTGTGCGAATGAAAGGTGAAAGACCGACTACAGTAACGGAAAGAAAGCGAGAAGAAAAGGCGTTATGTTATATATGAAGGAAAGGAAACGCAGGACCAAATTAATAAATATCGGCGCTCAGCGAGCACCTCGGTGTGATCAGCTGTTCGTTTAGCGACAGAATGATGGAACTGTCAGTGCACGCTCAAAGGTAAACCTGTAGATGGCAGTAATGCGACACTGGATGCCAGCTGCCGTAAAACGCGCACACACACACGGACTTCTTCTGTCTGCTTGACTACACGAAGCATTATTTGTTTTAATCCCCTCAAATTAAATAACTTCCCAGCCACAGAACAGAATGGCCTGATATTTTGTAAGATATTAGAGAAATAAACATACATCACAATGACCACATTTCAGACAGAACTAAATTTCACCGATTTTGTGAAATCGAAAGGCCACCTAGCTTTAATGATTCGGTCACTGAAAGAAATTGTTGTCTAAAGGGTTATAAGGTTTATGACGTTAATCTAAGGTGCTGGACCGTACGATCCTGAGCCTCCACACAACACGACACCACTCCCTTTTAGTGCTGCTAACTAGTTTCCTTCATTCAGGAAACACGGACTAGATTACTGCGGAGTGTTTCATAGATGCATCCCGAGATAAAGGCCGGATCAGAGGATATGAGGTGGCCATTAGGTCTGGGCAGCATTACAGGTGGCTCGTGTAGAGGAAATGAAACTGCTGATGTATGTGTATACAGTAGTTAACAAATACAGATAGAGGGTTTGGTAATTGAGCAGATGTTTACGCTGCTGTAAAGAGTCAGTTCTAGTGGATTCGAATCAGAATCTTATCCTGGAAAAGTACCCAAGCGCTGCTATTTATCCCGCCATGATGAGCTCTTCACCCAGGGCGAAATCTCAAGAGCGGAGGAGTGTAGAAGATTACAAAGATTATATCACAGCTTATTTGTAAAGATATAGATCTCGTAGTATTATACTTGCAGTACCTACTTTCTCACTCACGGTTCCAGAAGATAACGATGAGCACAAGTATAGCTGATGAAAAAGATCAAATCTAAGAGTTATAGTTTATAGCAAAGAGTTTTCACAGCATGAGTGTGAACGAGGGAATGAGCTGTTAAACTGTTGATGGCGTTTCTCAGGAGTGCACCATGAAGGTACAGGAGGGAAAGTTCAAGCTGCAGGATCTGCTGGTAGTTCCTATGCAGAGGGTCCTCAAATACCACCTACTGCTCAAGGTCAGTGGAACATCATACACGTAATTTGGGGATATTCAAATGTTGTTTATGTCAATGATTGATCATACAAAAGCATGTGGATATTAACGAGTTAATAATTTATGCTAAAGTGAATAGTATCAGTAGAAATGCACTTAGATTTGAATGTCTAAACTACAGAAAGTGAAGATTGTGTGATTTCTTCAACAATGAAAATCACAAAGTTTGGAATATGAATTTTATTCCAGAATTAAATTTTTCATCTTGAATAGTTAAGTTATTCCACAAAATCGAGTCGTACGTGAGCTGATGGCCAACGAGGTGCGTAACGGCAAGTTGGCTATAAGCCATATACGACAAGATTTCTCTGAGGGCCCTGACGGTTGCCCTCTGTTAACCCTCTGGGGTCGAGAGCTTCGCCGGCGAAGCTCGACAGGTTTAGAATGAGTAGGTCATGTATTTAGGTAAATATCTTCTTCATCGTACAAGCATGATAAACATATTGACAGAAACTTTATACTATATACAGTATGTTCCCACTGCCAAATAATAATATAGTTTTTAAATTACCTAAATTAGATGAAACATAAATTTTGTCACCTTACTCAGTCACACCAGAGTCGGAACACTGAGCGTGCAATTAGACATTCATAAAAGACTATTAACATGTGAATGGCATGATAATTACTTTCACTCTTTCACTTTCGATTGGTTTCTCTTTCGCGGTGGGAACGCCCACCGTAAACAGGATAAAATCTGTCAGACATAGTTTAGGCTATTTGGAGGTAAAACTTGTTACTAGATGGCACGCGGATTTTATGCACTTTGGATGATTTAGGACAGCGATTCAGTTCAATCTTGAGAACTGCGACACTGATGATGAGCGGTGCCTTTTTTTTTTTTTTTTTTCTTTGACTCGGTCCAGCCAAAGATCAACTTGAGTAAGTGTAAATATTTCTTCTATTTCTGATGAACAGATCGGTTAATATGCGTGCGCTGTAGCGCATACACAGGAAAAATGACTGAGCAATCTTCCCAGAGTTCAAAGTATTTTCCTCAAAAATAGTTAATTTTGCAGGATTTTGAGTGTAGAGAGTAAAATTTGGAGTTGGAGTGGGAGCAAAATTACAGAGTAATTGTGTAACAGACTAATAGAGTTGGTTATGGCTCTGAACGGAGTAAAATAGTACAAGAGTTAATTTCAAGACACACTGAAAAGAGTCGAATACCAAAATAAAGTCAAATACCAGATAAATGAAGCTGTTGTAAAAAGCAGTTTTAGAACTGTGTTGGAATGTGTGAAAAAACATGACCTTACCCATTGGGACTTGACCTGATGGGATTAAGAGTTGGCAGTGGGAGGGGTTTTCACTCTTCTCATTGAATGGAATGGAAATTTTTATTCTTCTCATTGAATACCCTTCCCACTGCCAACCCTTTATCCCAAAATAGCAGGACATACGGTACATTATTTGATGGCCAGTTAATTGTCCAAATCAGTGGAGCAGATTTAAGTTTTTGTGCTTGATCCATTCCTAAGACTGAACAGAATCACCTCAAGTGATCAAAACAGTTTGTTACAATGGGTAAGGTCATGTTTTTTTCACACGTTCCAAAACAGTTCTAAAACCGCTTTTTGAACAACATCTTCATTTATGTTTTTTTTTAAGTACAATCATGGCATAGGGCGGCACGGTGGTGTAGTGGTTAGCACTGTCGCCTCACAGCAAGAAGGTCCGGGTTCGAGCCCCGTGGCCGGCGAGGGCCTTTCTGTGTGGAGTTTGCATGTTCTCCCCGTGTCCGCGTGGGTTTCCTCCGGGTGCTCCGGTTTCCCCCACAGTCCAAAGACATGCAGGTTAGGTTAACTGGTGACTCTAAATTGAGTGTGAATGGTTGTCTGTGTCTATGTGTCAGCCTTGTGATGACCTGGCGACTTGTCCAGGGTGTACCCCGCCTTTCGCCCGTAGTCAGCTGGGATAGGCTCCAGCTTGCCTGCAACCCTGTAGAACAGGATAAAGCGGCTAGAGATAATGAGATGAGATGAGATCATGGCATACATACCGTACTACATAGATATTATTGTCGCTGAACTTGTGCTGAATACCAAAAAAACTCATATGACTTTGAAAATGCTGCTTAGATTTGTTGAAATTAAGAACAAGATCAGAGCATGCCCAAGTCATTAGAGGTGCCAGAAAATACCCTCAGACCCCAGAGGGTTAAATAATTAATATTATTTCCCTGAAATCTATGAGTAAGACTTGGTTGATGACTTCGTAAGCAAAACAGTAACTTGATGTTAAAGTTTAGTTTCAGTATATAGTTTATATTAAAACATTTACTCTGTTTATATCCGTGTCCATGAACTGACTTGTGTAAAACCTCTAGAGACACACTGTCCTTTCACTGCCCTTTCAGTTCTGACACTTTTCTCAGACAACACTGGTTCATGACAATGTGACTGTATGATAAATAGAAGTCCCAAAGCTCAGGTGACTCATGCGTGTGTTCTCTGCCCTACAGGAGTTAGTGAGTCACTCGATGGATCGGCCGGAGAGACAGCAGCTGAAGGAGGCCCTGGAAGCCATGCAGGTAGGAACATCTACCGACATCTCCACACATCATCCTTCACACCGGTCCAAGCACTCTGTCACTCACCACAGGGCGTTTGGCTCCACACTGACCGCACGCTGTAATGGAGCGCGATCTGAACACGCGTTGAACTATTACACAATGAATTAAGATACAGAGCCTTTGGAGAAAATAAATGTCCGACTGATGTGATGCCTGAGTGCTTCTCTGTACCTTTGCAGGACCTGGCCATGTACATCAATGAGGTGAAACGGGACAATGAGACTTTGAAGAAAATCGGAGAGTTTCAGTGTTCAATAGAAAATCTGGTAAGAGTCCGTGGGTTTAGAAATAAAGATTTCACCCAGTTCTGATACTGTTAGTGCATTCATGTAGAAATTGAGAACACATGAGCATTGAACATTGTTGCTAGGCAGCTGCATCAAATCACTCCACTATGAAGTCTTTTCATTCACAGGATAAAGGGATAGTGACTGGAAATGAAACATTACATCAACATTTCCTTCAAATGTGTTGGGAAATCACGAAGCGTTGAGATACTACAGAATGCGATCGATTGCTATTACGCTGAAATTCCACTTCACGTTAACTGTAAAACAAACGTCCATAAGTTTCCGCCATTGAGACACACATCAGCAGCGTGTCACAACCTTAAGCCTCGGTCACAACCGGCCGTACGTGCTCCTACGGCCGGTCTACGTGCAAGAAACGCACGGAGGGCGCGCATGTGACGTGCTGATTTTCGAGCCGTAGACTGGCCGCAGACCGGCCGCAGAGGTTCTTTGTCATGTCAAACAAACTCTACAGGCGCTTACGTTTTTTCAGGTTGCAAGACAAACTTACGGCCAACGTACGTCTTTCTCCACGAACAAAAAAAATGCAGCGATTTGGGGAAACGCCAAAAATCGCACGGCCAAAAAATCGTACGTCCGGTTGTGACCTAGGCTTTAGAAGTATCAAATATTTACCTTGTTAAGTCTGTGGAAATGTATTTACCCCTATATCTTCTTGTTGAATCTAGAACGCCATTTAAAGCTATCCGACATCTACTGTATAACCATATTGGAAAGTATAACAGTTTAGACTAGGTCTATATTTATTGTGAAAATGTAGGAAGCCATGGCCTAAAGTTTAGACAAGCAGCTTTGGGAACAAAAGGTCACCGGTTCAGTTCCCTGGACCAGCAGGAATGGTCGAAGTGCCCTTGAGCAAGACACCGAACCCCTAAAGGCCAATTTATGCTGACAACCCAGTCCTCGCAGATAGCGTCGCAGACAGTGTCTGCGTAGCCCCCCCACCTTCGCAGACGCTCTGCGCGCACCTCCCAAAAATTGTGACCACCGCAGAAGCCTCGCAGACAGCGTCGCAGACAAGAGGGCTCTGATTGGTCCAATCTACATCCGCTGTACACGCACTTCCGCTTCCCTACTTTCCCGGTTTGGTTTGTTTTCACGACCGGCATTTTTAAAAACACGAGCGAAGATGGAGCAGCACGAAGAGCGGTTGATTGAGGAAGTACGCACATCTATACGACTCCAGTTCTAGTCATTACAAAAAAAAAAAAAGTTCTAGTCATTATAAGTAACCGGAGGATAAACACTCCACTAACCACATCCACCAACTACTCCTAGCGACTTCGCGCCCCCTTGCGTTGTGGCGGTGAATAACATCGCGCACGCCTATTACTCCCCGCTCAACGATAAATTACAACTGTCTACGAAAAGCTATCTGCGAAAGCCTTGTCGCAAGAGCATGCAGAGGCCTTAACTGCTCTGGGTGTGTTGTACTGTACGTCACTCTGGATAAGAGCGTCCGCTAAATGCCTGTAATGTAATGTAATGAAAACCATTACAATTATTTTGGTTGATTGATCAATTAATTACAAAGAATATATTTTTATTCTATCCACATTCACTGGATATGAGCAATCACATGCTTTGATTGATTGGCTACTCTACTACTAGGATATCAGCTCATATACTATGAGTAGAGGAAAAACAAAATGGCGGAGCGTGTTGCTGAACCAACCGAGGACGAAATAAATAAAAACTCTTCTCGATAACAAAAAAAAAAGCAACAAAACATGGAATAAAAGTATTTTATGGTCAGAACGTATCTTTTTTAAAAAAAAATTATTATTATAGCATTTTTCGCAGATTGCTACGGTCATTTCACCCGTTTGTTTACATTCTAAGCAGAAATTATTTTGTCGAATGTTTTGTATCAAGTTTTTATTTATCGAATTTGCAAAAAATACAACAAAATTGCTCTGTTTCTGAAAATCCAGTGAATGTAGATAGCATAAAACATTTATTCCACTCAATCTCGTCGTACGTGGATTATAGCCAACTCGGTGCTATGCGCCTCATCGGCTATCAGCTCATGTACGACTTGATTACGTGGAATAACTGTTAATTAGCCTTTATTTTTGATTAAAAGTGACGAACGTCAAACCCTCACCAAAAATCATCTAGTTTACAGAAAACTATTTACAAATCCTCCATTTAAAGGAACAAAAAAACCTTTGTACGTAGGGATTGTTTAAGTAAAAGGAATAAAACCCTTAAGAGTGTGCCGTTATAGGAAAATAATCAGTAGCAAGGTTGATGTTTATTTTTTATCCATTTACAGTTACGTTTAATGCTGTGGAACGTCCCTGAAACATGTTATTTATGTTATAACAACATTAGACAGTCATTCTGTCACCTGTTACGAATCGCTCACACTGGAGACTCCTTCGTTTACGATCAGTGACTACACATATTGTTGAGGAGGATCCCTGTGTAAACTGTTGCTATAGAAATGATAACAGAAGAGCGAATTACTATAAACCTACGGGCTACCTTTCAGCAGAGTGAGTGTCTGACACTACGTTCACACTGCAAGGCTTAATGCTCAATTCCGATTTTTTTGTGAAATCCGATTTTTTTGTGAGGTCGTTCACATTAACAAATATATGCGACTTGTATGTGATCCTCAGTATGAACGAAAAGCGACCTGAAAGTGTTCCGCGTGCGCATTGCAGGATACGACGACGTCACACGCAGTGAGCATGGCCAGTGTTTACGGAAGTAACCTAAAGTTTCCTGTGTATGACAGTAGCCAGCATGGAGTACCTGGCGATGATGCGGTTGTTGTTGCGACGGAGCCAGAACATGCACAATAGCCTGATGTTAAGGATGAGGTTGAGAAGGAAGAGGGCAAGGGTTTTGTTGTTGTAACTTTTTTTGAGAGACCCGCTGCCTACTTCAGCGCAGAACAGTGACGTTTGTGGCTTGTTGATGACGTGTAAGTCGGATGAATGCGACCTGGCGGTTCAGACTGAAGTCGCATATGAAAAGATCGGAATTAGGACCACATATCCAAATGGTCTGGGCTGGGTCGGATTTGAAAAAATCGGACCTGTGTCGTTCATATTGTCAATAAAAGCTTGGATACAGGTCACATATGGGCGAAAAAATCGGATTTGAGTCACTTCAGCCTGCAGTGTGAACGTAGCCTGAGATGTTCGAGAAAATTAATCAACAGCACGATATTGCAAGCAACAGTAAGATCCGTTAAAGCGTTACACTACGAGAAAAGATGACTCGAGGAGGAATTCCTATTTTCTTTCGTCCGTGTCATGTTGTTTTTGGCCGTTGAGAATCATAGACTCGTATATTTATTGTGTATATAAAAGTACATTTCCGTTATATACCTCTCGGATTGTCTGGAACGTTCTGCTTGGTCATCGGTGATCACTTCATCATGCTGTTCAGTTCGTACCTGCTGCTGCTGCTGCGACTGTTTGCTTTTATAAATCATTTACACTTCCGGAGTACGAGTGCTGAGAGGACATACTTTATTTCCATGTTAAAATCACTGTATCCTCTGTTCCAGCATGTGGGAGGAAGTGTTTAGTTTGGAGGTGAGCACTTTATTTACATATGTGCCTGTGGCTCCAAAAAAAAAAGGAAGACCAGAGAGCGCATTCATTTATCATTCTGTTGGAGGGAAATAATGACAGCTTGCCTTATAACAAAGAAGCCTCGTGTGTGTATTGGCATGCGCTTCACTGTTAGTGAGGCCGTGTGTACTTTAGTTATAACCTTTTAAATAAAAGGTTTCACAGTTCAACCATGGAATACTGTATGTTCCGTTTGAATTGTCCACCCAGCGTAATTTACGTGTCTCTTACACTACGTTCACACTGCAGGCTGAAGTGACTCAAATCCGATTTTTCGCCCATATGTGACCTGTATCCGATCTTTTATTGACAATATGAACGACACGGATCCGATTTTTTCAAATCCGACCCAGGCCGTTTGGATATGTGGTCCTAATTCCGATTCCTATCCGATCTTTTCATATGCGACTTCAGTCTGAACCGCCAGGTCGCATTCATCCGACTTACACGTCATCAACAAGCCACAAACGTCACTATTCTGCGCTGAAGTAGGCGGCGGGTCTCTCAAAAAAAGTTACAACAACATGGCTTTGATGTTCCTTTGAACGGAGGTTGCAGTCACTACCCCGCAGAACGCCTGAGCCAAAACCCTTGCCCTCTTCCTTCTCAACCTCCTCCTTAACATCAGGCTATTGTGCATGTTCTGGCTCCGTCGCAACAACAACTGCATCATCGCCAGGTACTCCATGCTGGCTACTGTCATACACAGGAAACTTTAGGTTACTTCCGTAAACACTGGCCATGCTCACTGCGTGTGACGTCGTCGTATCCTGCAATGCGTATGCGGAACACTTTTAGGTCGCTTTTCGTTCATACTGAGGATCACATACAAGTCGCATATATTTGTTAATGTGAACGACCTCACAAAAAAATCGGATTTCACAAAAAAATCGGAATTGAGCATTAAGCCTTGCAATGTGAACGTAGCATTATACAGATGTATCTGACGTGATTTAATCCCCAAACGGTCACACGCTGAACTGCTTTGTCGGATATTCTGAGCTTGTCTAGATAGCAAGGAAAAAACAAAGCAGGAAATCTGTGTTTGTCTTCTGCAGCAGGTGAAACTGGAGGAATACGGGCGGCCAAAGATAGATGGAGAACTCAAAGTGTGCTCTATAGTTAACCGGACCAAACAGGACAGGTAAGGTTTTAACGCACACAGGTTTAAAGACTTTTTCTGGACTTGAGCATCTGTAAATGATGATACTGGGAGCTTTGATGAAAGAATATCAAAAACCCAGGCGGCCTGGTGGTGTAGTAGTTAGCACTGTCGCCTCACAGCAAGAAGGTTCTGGGTTCGAGCCCAGCGGCCGACGGAGGCCTTTCTGTTACCCCTTTTCCACCAAATCAGCTCCAGGGCTGGTTCGGGGCCAGTGCTGGTTCACAACTCATTCAACTTGCGAGCCAGCTGAGAACCAGTTTGCTTTTCCATAACTCGCGGTGCTAAGCGGAGCCACGTCGTTACGTCGATGTAAACGTCATTACGTCGCTGTATACGTCAGTTACGGCGCTACGTTTGCATAAACCTTGGCGCGAATATCAAAGCAAAAACAACACGGAAAAAGCAGCAGCGGCAACAACAATAATAATAATAATGGATGACTTCGCGTTTGTACAGCTGCTGCTTCTTGTCGCTTAAAAATGGCGATCTTTCGCGGTCTTGTTATTGTTGTTGGTCTTAACAACTCCGCCCCCCCGCTGACGTAAGCGGTTCTTTCCTCTGGCCCAGCAGAGAGTTGGTGCTAGCCTGGAACCGGTTTTTCTGGCCCCAGAGCCAGTTCTTTGTCAGTGGAAACAGAAAACCCGGTTCCAAACTAAGCACTGGACCCGAACCAGCCCTGGAACTGCTTTGGTGGAAAAGGGGCATGTGTGGAGTTTGCATATTCTCCCCGTGTCTCTGTGGGTTTCCTCCGGGTGCTCCGGTTTCCCCTCCAGTCCAAAGACATGTAGGTTAGGCTAATTGATGGCTCTAAATTGACCAGGAGTGTGAATGGTTGTTTGTATCTGCGTGTCAGCTCTGTGATGACCTGGCGACTTGTATAGGGTGTACCCCGCCTCTCGCCCATAGTCAGCTGGGATAGGCTCCAGCTTGCCTGCAACCCTGCACAGGATAAGCGGTTACAGATAATGGATGGATGTATAGATGGATATCAAAACCCCAACCCATTTACTCCAAACTTGCGTACAATTGAAGTCTAAGGGAAGATGTTCACTTCCATCAATAAACACTTAAAATACAAAATTATTATGATGACGGCGATGATGGCCGATATTTCGGGTCCAAGGATCAGTAGGAAGACTGTTGTTGGCGAAACACTTTCTGGTGGCTATACAGACCAGTACTGGACCTGCACGCTCTATTACAAAGTGGACATGGAAAACCTTGTGTGGGAGGGCTCTGACCAACAGCAGCTTTCCTCCATATATATTTGTCTTCATTGGCAGTTTTCTTAACCAATTCAAAGAGGTTGCAGCCTCAATTTCAGGTTGCTCTCCACCTTGCCTTGTCCCCTGGCGATATTCACCCAGTCCTTTTGAAGTGTAGATGTGTGTATGTGTAATATACACTACCGTTCAAAAGTTTGGGGTCACTTTGAAATGTCCTTATTTTTGAAAGAAAAGCACTGTTCTTTTCAATGAAGATCACTTTAAACTAATCAGAAATCCACTCTATACATTGCTAATGTGGTAAATGACTATTCTAGCTGCAAATGTCTGGTTTTTGGTGCAATATCTCCATAGGTGTATAGAGGCCCATTTCCAGCAACTCTCACTCCAGTGTTCTAATGGTACAATGTGTTTGCTCATTGCCTCAGAAGGCTAATGGATGATTAGAAAACCCTTGTACAATCATGTTAGCACAGCTGAAAACATACGTGTCAACCTTTGGTCAATCAAACCTGTATAACCAACCTCCAAAATCCGTATTTCCCTTATAAAATCCGTATAAGATGCAAATTAAAATAATTTACCTAGAATTTGAATGATAATTAACAATAATATATCCCAGTTACTTTTTATTCAATATTAATAACAATAAACCTTCAGAATGAATACAAAGCTCCAATGTTCGACAAAAACACAAAGTGTTATCAGCGTAGTTACGAAGGAAATACTTCGTTGTTTGGAGACAGGTTTCACCGAGCGGCTATTATGCACGAGACTTCATATTAGCCACAAAGTCAGAAAAATCTGTTCGTAAAATGACGTTATAATGACCAAATACAATGAAAAGTATTTTTCCAGTCTCACCTGTGAAAGGTAATCCCATGTGATCTCGTTTGGACGGTAAACCTGTTGGTACAGTTAAACGCAGCACATGAATGAAGCATCTTTATTCTCGGCTACTGTCTAGACGCTATACCAGAGACGGGTGAAGAATCTCCATTTTGCCACATCCAATATGGCGGCGAGGATGACGTATGATTCTACGCAGAAGGCGGCGTCTATGTTTATATGTCTATGACTTCACGGTTGGCGGGATTCTCGCAATGCGGTGTGCGCATGATCAAAAGTGGAACGAAGTCTCGCTATCACAAGATAACGCGCGATTTCATAAGACTCTTTACTGGCTGTCTGTGGTGTACAGTACGTTTGTAAATGTTATGCGCTCTTTTATCATCGTGGGAATTGATTATAGCTCTAAATAAATATTGAAGTTTTTTTTTTAAGAATCCGTATAACTTTATTTATACGCCCGTATACTACGTTTATTGAATCAAATCCGTATAAAATATGGACATTCCGTATAGGTTGACATGTATGTGAAAACAGTTGAGCTCTTTAGAGAAGCTATAAAACTGACCTTCCTTTGAGCAGATTGAGTTTCTGGAGCGTCACATTTGTGGGGTCGATTAAATGCTCAAAATGGCCAGAAAAATGTCTTGACTATATTTTCTATTCATTTTACAACTTATGGTGAGAAATAAAAGTGTGACTTTTCATGGAAAACACAAAATTGTCTGGGTGACCCCAAACTTTTGAACGGTAGTGTGTGTGTGTGTGTGTATATATATATATATATATATATATATATATATATATATATATATATATGGGTTATTCTAGAATTCGGGGTACATTTCGCGTCTCTGAGATAAACTTTTTGTTATTTCCCACAAAAGGAATCTTTATTGAATCAGTTTTGAACAATAATACAAATTTTGACAAACTGAAACGACTCCCACCCGTCCCGCACGTTATTGGCCGTCTTCGACTCCTGATTCATGCGTTCAACTCGAATAAACATGAAGTGATTCAGTCTAACAGTCTGTTTTATGGGGCTTCTTCTATTCGCTGTTATAAAATCAATTGCATAGAAAGTCTATTTTCTATATTATGTGAAATTTCAGTGATTTTTAAAATATGTTTTTGTTTTTTGTTTTTTTTAAATCCGTCCCAATGCTCTTGTCAACTCTGTTTTAAAACCCACAAAGACTTTTAATAATGCGCATGACACCCGCACCGTGAGAGGTATCGCTTCCTCCGGCGGGAAACTTCAGAAAGGCATGTTGTGTTTCTTCTGTCATGAATTTGAACAAAATTTTACGCCAACAGTAGATTAATTATTCGTCAAATCTGTTCTTGTGATATCGGAATGAATCTCTAAACAATAATACGATGAAAATCCATAACATTGTTTTTATACATGCCATGTGGTCACGAGTTTGAGGTCAGCGTGTGGAATTAAGACGCAAACTGGTGAGAGAGGTCAATTGTGCGAGTGGATTGCCTGGTTTAACGGCAACAGAGTTGACGATGACTAACAGAGCCGACGCTTGAAATGTACCCGCGATTATAGCACAGGCCATATACACACAGATAACGTTACAGATTCAAATCAGTTTCTGAAATCTTCTACCGAAGCTGTGATTTGCCTTCGTTCCTGATGTTCCCAGGTACATCTTCCTGTTCGATAAAGTGGTAATTGTGTGCAAGAGAAAAGGCTACAACTACGAGCTGAAAGAAATCATCGAGCTCCAGTATTACAAAATGTCAGACGACCCGACAAATAACAGAGACATGAAAAAGGTAGAGGTACACTCCATATCTCCCTATTTATTCCTAGTTAGTGTTGCGTTAAAAGGAATGACGTAGATGTTGTGCGATTTATATCTGCATTGACATTTGAGTGTTGAAAAGGGTTGCATCTTCTAACACGTGAGGTGCTGGGGAGATTTTCTGAAGTTACGGTTCTCTATAGCGCTGTATGCAGATTGTGCTCGTGTAATCCTGTTCTTAATCGGACAGCATGGTGCTTGGGAGAACAGTGATTTGTCGAAAATGCCTTTTATTTCTTGGAATCTAACATTCAGCAACTCTGCATGTGTCAAAGATTGCATGTGTAACTGGGTGTCTGTCTGTTCTCTCTCTCGTTTCTCCTTGCATGCCTACCAGGCCAGTGGAAAGATGGTAAGCTGAATCAAACCTCTGATTTATGTATGGATCAGCAGCTGTGATTGCCTGCCTTGTCTCTGAAAGTATGATTTGTGTCCCGTTATCTCGAGAGCTCCACATGAGCCTCCATATGTTGTCAGACAGTCATAACATTCATTTACAACTAATTGGGGCACATTTATTTCTGGTGGTTTTATTATTATTTTTTTTCCATGGCTCGTATAATATCCGTCATATGTTTAACGCCGCTGTTGGTGCCCTGTACAGTGGTCGTATGGCTTCTACCTGATCCACCTGAAAGGCAAGCAAGGCTTCCAGTTCTTCTGTAAGACCGAGGACACCAAAAGGAAGTGGATGGAACAGTTTGAGATGGCCATGTGTGTATTGTGCATGCAGTAAAATGTCACTTGGGTATCTTTTTTTTTTTTTTCCGAAAACATGCTAAAATTTCTTATGGGGAAATTATTATTATTATTTTTAATAAATATAGCTCCAACATCAAGCCAGAGAGAGCCACGGCCAACCAGCACGACTTCCAGATGCACACGTTTGAAAAGAACACCAACTGCAGAGCCTGTAAGATGCTCCTGAGGTGAGAACACACACACCAAATACACGATATGACTCAGGATCTCAGAATGACCGGAGAGGGGGGAACAAAACAAAACAGACCGCAATAACGTCTTTTAAAGGAGAACTGAAGGCAATTTTTTTTTAATCATCAAAATTCTATTTCTCGTTTTATTCAATACAAGAGTGCAAGTCCTAAAAGTAGATCAAGAGAACCCAGTTAAACAAATGAGACAAAAATATTATACAACCCCGATTCCAAAAAAGTTGGGACAAAGTACAAATTGTAAATAAAAACGGAATGCAATGATATGGAATTTTGAAACTTCCACATCATTGCATTCCGTTTTTATTTACAATTTGTAAATCCCCTTTTCTCTTTACAACAGTCTGTAAACGTCTGGGGACTGAGGAGACAAGTTGCTCAAGTTTAGGGATAGGAATGTTAACCCATTCTTGTCTAATGTAGGATTCTAGTTGCTCAACTGTCTTAGGTCTTTTTTGTCGTATCTTCCGTTTTATGATGCGCCAAATGTTTTCTATGGGTGAAAGATCTGGACTGCAGGCTGGCCAGTTCAGTACCCGGACCCTTCTTCTATGCAGCCATGATGCTGTAATTGATGCAGTATGTGGTTTGGCGTTGTCATGTTGGAAAATGCAAGGTCTTCCCTGAAAGAGACGTCGTCTGGATGGGAGCATATGTTGCTCTAGAACCTGGATATACCTTTCAGCACTGATGGTGTCTTTCCAGATGTATAAGCTGCCCATGCCACATGCACTAATGCAACTCCATACCATCAGAGATGCAGGCTTCTGAACTGAGCGCTGATAACAACTTGGGTTGTCCTTCTCCTCTTTAGTCCGAATGACACGGCGTCCCTGATTTTCATAAAGAAGTTCAAATTTTGATTTGTCTGACCACAGAACAGTTTTCCACTTTGCCACAGTCCATTTTAAATGAGCCTTGGCCCAGAGAAGACGTCTGCGCTTCTGGATCATGTTTAGATACGGCTTCTTCTTTGAACTATAGAGTTTTAGCTGGCAACGGCGGATGGCACGGTGAATTGTGTCCACAGATAATGTTCTCTGGAAATATTCCTGAGCCCATTTTGTGATTTCCAATACAGAAGCATGCCTGTATGTGATGCAGTGCCGTCTAAGGGCCCGAAGATCACGGGCACCCAGTATGGTTTTCCGGCCTTGACCCTTACGCACAGAGATTCTTCCAGATTCTCTGAATCTTTTGATAATATTATGCACTGTCGATGATGATATGTTCAAACTCTTTGCAATTTTACACTGTCGAACTCCTTTCTGATATTGCTCCACTATTTGTCGGCGCAGAATTAGGGGGATTGGTGATCCTCTTCCCATCTTTACTTCTGAGAGTCGCTGCCACTCCAAGATGCTCTTTTTATACCCAGTCATGTTAATGACCTATTGCCAATTGACCTAATGAGTTGCAGTTTGGTCCTCCAGCTGTTCCTTTTTTGTACCTTTAACTTTTCCAGCCTCTTATTGCCCCTGTCCCAACTTTTTTGAGATGTGTTGCTGTCATGAAATTTCAAATGAGCCAATATTTGGCATGAAATTTCAAAATGTCTCACTTTCAAAATTTGATATGTTGTCTATGTTCTATTGTGAATACAATATCAGTTTTTGAGATTTATAAATTATTGCATTCCATTTTTATTTACAATTTGTACTTTGTCCCAACTTTTTTGGAATCGGGGTTGTACTTGGTCGTTTATTTATTGAGGAAAATGATTCAATATTACATATCTGTGAGTGGCAAAAGTATGTCAACCTTTTCTTTCAGTATCTGGTGTGACCCCCTTGTGCAGCAATAACTGCAGCTAAACATTTGTGGTAACTGTTGATCAGTCCTGCACACCGGCTTGGAGGAATTTTAGCCCATTCCTCTGTACAGAACAGCTTCAACTCTGGGATGTTGGTGGGTTTCCTCACATGAACTGCTCGCTGCAGGTCCTTCCACAACATTTTGATTGGATTAAGGTCAGGACTTTGACTTGGCCATTCCAAAACATTAACTTTATTCTTCTTTAACCATTCTTTGGTAGAACAACGTGTGCTTAGGGTCGTTGTCTTGCTGCATGACCCACGTTCTCTTGAGATTCAGTTCATGCACACGTTCTGATATTTTCCTTTAGAATTCACTGGTATAATTCAGAACTCATTGTTCCATCAATGACGGCAAGCCGTCCTGGCCCAGATGCAGCAAAACAGGCCCAAACCATGATACTACCACCACCATGTTTCACAGATGGGATAAGGTTCTTGTGCTGGAATGCAGTGTTTTCCTTTCTCCAAACATAACGCTTCTCATTTAAACCAAAAAGTTCTATTTTGGTCTCATCCATCCACAAAACATTTTTCCAATAGCCTTCTGGCTTGTCCACATGATCTTTAGCAAACTGCAGACGAGCAGCAATGTTCTTTTTGGAGAGCAGTGGCTTTCTCCTTGCAACCCTGCCATGCACATCATTGTTGTTCAGTGTTCTCCTGATGGTGGACATTAACATTAGCCAATGTGAGAGAGGCCTTCAGTTGCTTAGAAGTTACCCTGGGGTCCTTTGTGACCTCGCCGACTAATACACGCCTTGCTCTTGGAGTGATCTTTGTTGGTCGACCACTCCTGGGGAGGGTAACAATGGTCTTGAATTTCCTCCATTTGCACACAATCTGTCTGACTGTGGATTGGTGGAGTCCAAACTCTTTAGAGATGGTTTTGTGACCTTTTCCAGCCTGATGAGCATCAACAACGCTTTTTCTGAGGTCCTCAGAAATCTCCTTTGTTTGTGCCATGATACACTTCCACAAACATGTGTTCTGAAGATCAGACTTTGATAGATCCCTGTTCTTTAAATAAAACAGGGTGCCCACTCACACCTGATTATCATCCCATTGATTGAAAACACCTGACTCTGATTTCACCTTCAGATTTACTGCTAATCCTAGAGGTTTACATACTTTTGCCACTCACAGATATGTAATGTTGGATCATTTTCCTCAATAAATAAATGACCGAGTATAATATTTTTGTCTCATTTGTTTAACTGGGTTCTCTTTATCTACTTTTAGGACTTGTGTGAAAATCTGATGTTGTTTTAGGTCATATTTATACAGAAATATATAGAAAATTCTGAAGGGTTCACAAACTTTCAAGCACCACTGTAATATATCAGTCTTTATGTCAAAGCAATGGGCGTAAATGAGATTCGTCGAGACCTGTGCGAGACATTGTAGGACGGAAGTAAAACGTACAGCGGAAATCAAAGCGACCAGCGTCTGCCAACGTTGTCAAAAGACGCGCGTAGGCAGTAATCATCATTTAAACTCATTTTTGTGCAATATTTCGTTTGGAAAACGGTTTTCAAAATGGCGGCACTGACACTTCACGTTTTCAAGTCTCGCACAAGTCTCCTGAAGATCGCGCGGATAAGTGATGCCTGTCGTGGACCAAACAAACTAAATTCAATGTGGATAAAAACTGAATAGGCCGATAAGTATCATATTTAATTGCAGTTAGTTGCCCATACGAGTCACGATATAAAGTTACTAAAACCAAAAACGTAATTGAATAACACGTTAATTAAGAAATAAAGCAATTTTAAAAACGACTTCAGTTCTCCTTTAAAAGTGAAGCAGCCGCATGTCTAGCGCCCCTGCTGGCTGATTGCAGTATAACGTGTCTCACTGCCCATCCCCATGTGTTTCAGTGACAAAATTGCCTATTTTTCATGTCACTTTTCTCATTTAAACTGTCTTTCCATCTATGGTGTCTAAATTGACCAGTTAGTTTTCCTTATGCTGATATTGGCATTTTTCCCCCAGAAATTATTTTTAAAAGCTTGTTCTACTACATCGTAAGAAGATAGGCTTTACTTGGGAATGAAGTGATTCATCATTGATGATATTGATGATGTGGTCGTTGTCAGTGTTGTAGTCGAGTGACTAAACCTCGAGTCCAAGTCTAGTCTCGAGTCCCCAGTGTTCAAGTCCAAGTCATTAAAGAAAATTTCGAGTCGAGTCCACTATTGATCCGAGTCGAATCCGAGAACAAGACTCCAGCCGCACCATTTGACGGTGGCTGTTTTAGCGCCAGTATCATTAGTTTGTTCCTGAATATGACATAGGAACAGGTGAACGTGTTTCTCTTTGTCAGGGAGTGTGAAGTATTCTGTCAGAGATGGTCGGGAGACGGATGCAAGTGCCGAAGGTGCACTTTATTAATCCAAGTGAAGACGGTAAACAATCTAGAACGGCAGGCAAAATCATAAAACAGGCAGTAGGTCGAGCGAGGCACAAACAGGCTGTCATAGACTCGGCAGAATCAAAGACAGTAAACAGGAAGTCAGGGATCAGGAAACCGGACAGGCTCGGCAATGTGTCAGCGACGCAAGTCAATACTTCGCAAAGTAAGTGTGTTTTCACAGTTTTTATATCGGCGCACTGATTGCGACAATCCTGTGCATGTGCGAGTTGTTTACAGCGTGCGCGTGAGAGTCCGCTTGGTGCGCACACTGTCCGGAGCGCGTCCAAGAGTCTATCTGATGCACATGTCAAGGCATGCAGGTGTGACACTCTTGCACGAAATTAGTACAAAAATTAATGTAGATTATGCCAAATAATTATAGCATGTTACAAAAAATAAAGAAAAAAATCTGAGTCCTCGTCTCCAATTTACAAGTCCAAATGCAGTTAATGCACAAGTTCGAGTCCGAGTGATCAGTGCTCAAGTCCTCAAAATTAGGGCACAAGTTGGACTCTGGTACTACAAGCCTGGTCGTTGGTATTGAGAGAAAGGGGGCAGGTCTACCAAATGACTCGGTGTACCTGATTTTGACTCGTCTCGATTCCAAACTTGACGACGTGGTGGAGGAATTTTGGTTGCATTTCTATAGAACAGAAGGGCAGGGAGCCACACTGTAGATTGTTCTTCTTCTTTTTTTAACACTCATTGTCACAATATGCTGGTCTAGGTTTCTCAGCCAACGAAAACAGGTCAAAGGCTTTATTTATATCTCTTTGGAATCATTTCTGTGACTGAAAGGTGAACACGCGGCAAGTGAGCATTTAGCTAAAGGAAACCAAATAGCCACAAACATACGTGCGCACACGTTAACCGAGCCGTACCTTTCAGCAGGCTGTGGCTCATGCTACTAAGCTCTGTTCTGTAGCTGATAGACCACTGACCCATCGAAACCCACAGTTCTGCGCTGACCTAAATTTCACCCACTGCATCCACTAATAATGTGCGTACTGGGTAATTCAAACAGTGGTGTGGCAAACACTGTCGTCAGTGATCCAGTCCCTTTATAATCAATCGACCAATAAAATTCCATCAAGACTATTTACAATACAAGGTCACAAGGCAATCAGTTTTGAGATCGGTGCAAACTTGTATCTGCGAACAAAAATGTTGCTGAAACATCATGATACTGCTAAGAGCAACAAGATCAGCTTTTTATTTATTTATTTATTTTTAATTTTTTTTTTTTAAGAATAAGACCTTATACCGCAGCTCTGTTGAATGCTCGCTTCTGATTGGTCCGAAAGTGATGAATTTTCTCGAACAGCACCTCTGACCATTCAGGCTGCAAGTCAAATCACAAAATATTAATGCATTCATTCTAAAACATTCTTTTCTAAAGTAACAGCTATTTAACAGTTATTCCACGAAATCTCGTCGTACATGAGCTGATAGCCGACGAGGCGCGTAGCACCGAGTTGCCTATAAGCCGTGTACGACGAGATTGAGTGGTATAACTGTTTTATTCTATCCACATTCACTGGATTTTGAGAAACGGAGCATTTTTATTATTTTGCAAATTCGATCAATCAAAACTTTATACAAAACGTCCAACAAAATCATTTCCGCTTAGAGTGTAAACAAACCGGCGAAATGACGGGAGCAATTTGTGCACTGCAAAAAATCGAAAACTGAATTTGAGGAGAAAATGACGTAATACTTGTGAAATTATCTTGCTGCATGGACAGATATTTTTACCTGACAAGATATCTTAGAATAAGTTGGTTGCAATCTAGAACTAGGTTTAATAATCTCACAATTGGTGTCTTGTATTCTTCTAATAGGAAACGCTAGATCGTTTCAACTACTTTCAAGATATTTTCACTTGCTAAGATATCTTTTTTTTTTTTTGCAGTGTGAAAAATGCTATAATAATAATAATGATCCTTGAAAAATAAAAAAATGATATGTTCTTACCATCAAATACTTTTATTCCATATTTTGTTGCCTTTTTTTTGGGGGGGGGTATGTTTTCGAGTCGAGTTTTTATTTCATCCTCGGTTGGTTCAACAACATGCTCCGCCATTTTGTTTTTCCTCTCCTCACGGTATATGAGCTGATATCCTAGTAGTAGAGTAGCCAATCAGAGTCCGCGATTGCTCATATCCAGTGAATGTGGGTGGAATAATACGTAATGTAAGACTGATTATTTTCTCTGTAACACACTACCGTTTTGAGAAAGTGAGAGAACGACTGTTTGTTGCCACTTTAACGTAAGTGACGTGCAGTTAGAGGAAAATAAATGTTTCTTATATACTCTCATCTTTCTTGTCAGAATTTAAATAGATTATTTTCAAAATTATTTTATATTATCAAATTTATGGGATTGGTCGCATGCCCACAAGCTGTTTTTCGAGGTAATTTTGCTCACACCCAAGAGCACAGTTTCTCTGATTGGGCAGGAATTTTTTTGTTGTTGTTGTGGGGTGGTAGTTGTGTGGTTTTTTTTGTCCCCCCCCTCCCCGGCCTGACTTTCCAGTCTGGTTCTGCACGTGGCATGACATATCTGTAATTATGGTGACACGGACCAGTTGAAAACTCCACGTGATGATGTGTAAATACATTTAATGTTATAAAATGTAAACTCTAAAAATGTCAAATCTAAACTACTTTCTACGGGTAAATCAAACACGTCCTTTTTTTTTTTTAAAGCGCAAACTTAACCTCCTAAGGCCCAAGCTGTTTTTTTACATGCATTTTTTATTTCTCTTTGCTATTTGGGCTTATTAGAACCTGATTAGAATAAAAACTAAGCATCATCTTTTGATAAGATGTACTTTTAGAGAAAAAGTATGTCCACATATGTGGATTCTTGTTCCGAATTTCTAAAAAGTGCTGTCCACGCATGTGACCGCTAAGCCCTAGGAGGTTAAATTGCATCAAGAAATGTTGAGAACTACGGAAGCCGCGAGAGGCCCTTCATATAATCCTTTTTTTTTATTCACCTTGTTATCCCGAGATAACGACATAATTAATTCAGGATGTTGAGAAAACAACACAACTAATTCGAGATCTTGAGAAAACAAAACCGTTATTTCGAGATCTCGAGAAAACAAGACAATTATTCCGTGATCTCGAGAAAACAAGACAATTATTCCGTGATCTCGAGAAAACAGCGGAGATTTCTAGCAGAGCTGCGACCCCCTGTGGGTCAGACAACGAAGACTTGCCTTATTAGGTGATCGATTATTCCAGACATTCTAATGACCAAAGTTGCGTCTATACAGAATGAGAAATAGCCCCAAAGTCAGCATATCACAAGTCTCTTGCCGTACCTGAATGAACCATTTCTCAGCTGTTTACTCGAGATCACGGAATAATTGTTTTGTTTTCTCGAGATCTCGTTGTGTTGTTTTCTCGAGATCCTGAATTAATTATGTCGTTATCTCGGAATAACGGTTTTGTTTTCTCAAGATCTCGAATTAGTTGTGTTGTTTTCTCGAGATCCTGAATTAATTATGTCGTTATCTCGGGATACCAAGGTGAATAAAAAAAAAAGGATTATATGAAGGGTCTCTCTCGGCTTCCTCAGAGAACGTTTTGAACTTCAAGGTTTTTTTTTTTTTTTCGGAGACACAGCAGTGTTTGACAGCAGTGAAAATATGCAGGATGAATTTTAGGCTACATTACACTGATGTTATGTGATGGGCTGTAAAAAATGATCAGTCAACAAGTTAGTGGACTGGAAATAACCAAAAAGTGGCACTGTTCTTAATATTTTTTTCACTGCGTGACTCTCTCTCTCTCGCTCTCTCACTCCCACACTGCTGCTGCAGGGGGATCTTCTATCAGGGTTACTACTGTTCCCGCTGTGGGACCGGCGCACATAAAGAGTGCCTGGAGGTCATCACCATCTGTAAAATCAGTGAGTTCCACATGCTCATCTCCAGCTTTAATGAGCGAAATATCAGCTAAAATAAAACCATCAGCCACTGACAACTCTCTCTGTCTCTCTCTCTCTCTCTCTCTCTCTCTCTCTCTCTCTCTCTCTCTCTGTAGATCCTCATGACTCGGTGAGTGTAACCTCCTTTTCATTTTGTTCCTCATCAGCTGGATATTCTTCATGTTTAAAGTGAACCTTACACGCTGAATGAAATAATAATGCACAGCGTCTGTCTTTTCTGTCTTTCAGGAGCTTGGACTTCCACAGTCAGGTAAGAACCTGTGTCCTCAGGCTCTCTCTGTTCAGAGATAAATTATTATTAAATATTTATCGAGTCCCCAGTCCACATGAAGCCCTGGTCAGAGATTACAGCAGGATGTTTTGCTGTAGCTCACTGCTGCCATCCAGTGAACTCATCTTTGATTTCAGGATAAACAGCACAGAGTTTAGAGTTTGGGATTAACTTGATGGCATGTTAGTCAAGATCGTAGTTATTTAATTGATTTTTTTTTAGACATTTAAGTTCTTGTGCTTGTTTTATTGACTACTTTTTTTTTTTAATAAGTATTCGATAAATTTAGTTTGTACGGCAGAGCAATAGGGCCAGGGTTGTATATTTTATTTGGAAACTTCTGAGAAAAAAAAACTCAATTTTCGAGATTAAAGTCAGAAATTTCGAGAAAAAAGTCAAAAATTGAGAGACAATCTCAAAATTTTTGAGAAAAAAGTCGACATTTTTGAGAAAAAAAGTCGAAATTTTTGAGAAAAAAAGTCGAAATTTTCGAGAAAAAAAAAGTCAGAAATCTGTAGAAGGCGGGCTTCCATACGGAAGTGACACTCAATCGCGGCCGGTAGACATGAATGGCTGAGACCAGAGCCATGGAATTCAGAGTTGTGACAACCGGGGTACAGGAAGTCGGTTGGTGATGTGATTCACGTAGATTCAAATACTTCTAGGCAGCGGCTTTCTGTTTGCTAGAGACTAACACAGAACCACTACATAACAAGCAAAGATTAAGTAGAAACGAATTACATTTACCTTTACCGCACTTTCTGTGTTCTACGGCCACTTCCTGGAATTAGACACATAGATCGCCGTTGACATAGTTCCACTAGTTCCAGGAAGTGGCCGTAGAACACAGAAAGTGCGGTAAAGGTAAATGTAATTCGTTTCTACTTAATCTTTGCTTGTTATGTAGTGGTTCTGTGTTAGTCTCTAGCAAACAGAAAGCCGCTGCCTAGAAGTATTTGAATCTACGTGAATCACATCACCAACCGACTTCCTGTACTCCGGTTGTCACAACTCTGAATTCCATGTCTCTGGTCTCAGCGATTCATGTCTACCGGCCGCAAGTGAGTGTCACTTCCGTATGGAAGCCCGCCTTCTACAGATTTCTGACTTTTTTTCTCGAAAATTTTGACTTTTTTTCTTGAAAATTTCAACTTTTTTCTCAAAAATTTTGACTTCTCAAATTTTTACTTTTTTCTCGAAAATTTTGACTTTTTTCTCAAAAGTTTTGAGATTGTTTCTCGAAATTTTTGACTTTTTTCTCGAAATTTCTGACTTCAATCTTGAAAATTCTGAGTTTTTTTCTCAGAAATTTAAAAAATATGTATTTCTTAGTGGAACTATCGCTCTTCCGTAAGTTTGATACTTTTGCACAAACTCCCAAAATGGTGGACATGGTGTCTTTCCCACGTGACTTTAGGTCCAAAGATGGTTGCAATCAGGAACTACCATGGCACCCCAGCACCCCCGGGCAAGTGCCCGCTCTCTTTCCAGACAGGTGATGTCATTGAGCTTTTGAAAGGAGATCCAGACACCTCCTGGTGGGAGGTGAGCTAAACTTTTGTCTTGAGTCATGATTTCTAAAAAGAAAAATGTCACAAAGGCTTTTTTGAGAACTTGAGCAATTTCTGTACGTGTGCGTCTCCCAGGGGAAGCTGATTCAGACCCTGAAGATCGGCTACTTCCCCAGCTCCAGCGTAAAGCCATGTCTCGACCCAAAGGTGAGTCTTTTGGCAATTCATTTGAAAGGAAATAAAGCTACATCGACTGGAATGGTTGTAGAATTAAACCTTTGGAACTGTAAACACATTCATATCAAGGATTATTGCTTTATTCTCTATAGTTTTAATGGTCAAATTAGGGCTTATAAATTGCAGAAAATTTAGTTTGACCGAACCTCAGGGGGAAGCCATGGCCTAATAGTTAGAGAAGCAGCTTTGGGACCAAAAGGTTGCTGGTTCAATTCCCTCGACCAGCAGGAATGGCTGAAGTGCCCTTGAGCAAGGCCACCTAACCCCTACCTGCTCCCCAGGCTACCCTGGGTTTGTTGTACATCGCTCTGGGTAAGAGCATCTGCTAAATGTCATGAATGTAATGTAATGTAACCTGTCAATCAAAAAATTGCCCTTCTGTAACGTATCAGTGGGCGGCGACTTTTTGACTGTCATCGCCTCCAATCATGACGTGACATGCTGTTATAGGAAACTAATCGATGATGGCATGGTGTGATACAACCTAATGCAAAGTAGAGTACCTGTTACTGCTTTCTGTGACTGTTTTATACCACCAAAATTCTCAACTATTACATGATTTTATGAATTAAATAACACCCTGTCCGGCATACCTATCTGTTTATTTATGGAATGTTCATGAAAAGGTTATTTTTTACAAATTTCAACATGCGTCTTCTTGTCACTTACGTATTCCTCCAGCTACAGTCTGCGTATCGCCCATTTCATAGTACGGAAACAAGCAATACGTCACTCTGTTGGCGTTCTTAGACCTCAGTGCCGCATTCGATACTGTAAACCATAGTGTATGACTACAGCGCCTTGAACACAAGCTTGGCGTTTCAGATGGTGCGCTTGATTGGTTTAGATCATATTTGGCAGATAGTGCTCAAAGTATTGTATTCGACAGTGAACGAGTGACCAGTTTTGATTTGAAGTGTGGCATTCCGCAAGGGTCCTGTCTGGGTCCGCTGCTGTTTTCCGTGTCCACTTGTGAGCTATTCACGATCATCAGCCACCATCTACCTAGTGTTCACTGTTCTGCAGACGATACGCAACTCTATCTTGCGTTCAAACCGGATGACGTCGATCGACGATGATAAAACCGAGTTTATGATGATCGGCACCAAGGCGCAGCTGGAGAAACTCCACACGACCAGCCTGACAGTAGGAGAATTTGAGATCCAACTCACTGTCAGGAGTTTGGTTTGACAGTACCTTCAGTCTCGGCATGCACGTCACTAAAACCTGCAAAAGTGCGTTTTACCACCTGAACTTCGTCAGAACGATCAAGAAATACCTTAGCAGAGAATCTATAGAATGACTGGTACACGCTTTTGTCACCAGCAGGCTGGACTCTTCCATGGACTACCTAGTAGCTTGATAGCAAAGTTTCAACGCGTGCAAAATGCAGCTGCTCGGGTTTTATACCGTGCTCCTTGGTTTTGCCATATAACGCCACTTCTTTATGATTTGCATTGGCTTCCGGTTAAGTTTAGGATAGATTTTAAGATTACCACCACTTTTAAGTGCATTCATAATATGGCCGCAGAGTATCTTTCTAGCTTGTTAACTTTCAAATCTAACTCGGTTCATAGTCTTAGATCCAACAATAAGTTCCTCCCGTCAGCGCCGATCTTTAGAACTCAGCCTACTCTTCGTGACGGAGCCTTTATGGCTGTTGCACCGAAACTCTGGAACTCTTTGCCATGCAACCTCAGATGCACAACTGATTTTAATGTTTTCAGGAGTAAGCTAAAAACAGTCCTTTTCCGGTAAGCATTTGGATGAATGAACTCATTTTTCTATTTTTGTTTTAATGTAGGTATATTTACTTTTATTATTAATCATACAAATCATACCACAAATCATAGCCTCTTGGTACCAAACGTCAGCTTGGGGTTCTATACCGCGTATACTGTTTTCATGTCTGTCGCACATCGACTTCCTGTTTACCGACTGAATCTATTTACGAAACATACCGTATAGCGTGGATTTACAAAATTTTCCTAACACTTTTCTCAGCAACTGCAAATCACAGCTGCTTGATATTTGGTCCCGAGCTTCAGCTTGGGGTTCTATACCGTGTATACCGTTTTCAGGTCTGTCACACATCGATTTCGTGTTTACCGACTGAATGTATTAACGTAACATATAGCGTGGATTTACAAAATTTTCCAAACACTTTTCTCAGCAACTGCAAATCACAACTGTTTGATATTTGGTACTAAGCTTCAGCTTTGGGTTCTATACCGTGTATACCGTTTTCAGGTCTGTCACACATCAACTTCCTGTTTACTGACTGAATGTATTTACGAAACATACCATATAGCGTGGATTTACAAAATTTTCCTAACACTTTTCTCAGCAACTGCAAATCACAGCTGCTTGATATTTGGTACTAAGCTTCAGCTTGGGGTTCTATACCGTGTATACCGTTTTCAGGTTTGTTGCACATCAACTTCCTGTTTTTACAGGAAATTTACAAAATTTCCGTAACACTTTTCTCAGCAACTACAAATCACAACTGCTTGATATTTGGTACTAAGCTTCAGCTTTGGGTTCTATACCGTGTATACCGTTTTCAGGTTTGTTGCACATCAACTTCCTGTTTTTACAGGAAATTTACAAAATTTCCGTAGCACTTTTCTCAGCAACTACAAATCACAACTGCTTGATATTTGGTACTAAGCTTCAGCTTGGGATTCTATACTGTTTTCAGGTCTGTCACACATCGATTTTGTGTTTACCGACTGAATGTATTTACGTAACATATAGCATGGATTTACAAAATTTTCCAAATGCTTTTCTCAGCAACTGCAAATCACAACTGCTTGATATTTGGTACTAAGCTTCAGCTTGGGTTTCTATACCGTATATACCGTTTTCAGGTCTGTCGCACATCGACTTCTGTTTTTACAGGAAATTTACAAAATTTTCGTAACATTTTTCTCAGCAACTGCAAATCACAACTGCTTGATATTTGGTACCGAGCTTCAGCTTTGGGTTCTATACCGTGTATACCGTTTTCAGGTCTGTCGCACATCAACTTCCTGTTTACCGACTGAATGTATTTACGAAACATATAGCGTGGATTTTGACGCTATTTCAGGAAGCAAAATGTTATTTCAAAATGACAGTTTACCAGGATGCTGTTTGAAATCCCTGGGGAGAGACACTGCTCTTTACTTACTTGTTTCAGGGTTCATTATTTGTTAAAGTCAACATTCATAATAAGTGTCCTTTTCCTTCGATTGCTTGCGTTCTGATATAAACGAGAGCAGGAGGATACGGAAGTGAGCAGTAGCTCATAGCTGATCTTGTTGTTGTTGTTATTATTACATTATAGCAGCTGTAAACAATCGTCCCCTCACTTTCTCTTTTAGTTAATAAGATTTGCTTGTTCCTGAGAAAACACAAACCTTTTTAAAGAATTCCTTCCTTAGAAATTGAGGGCGCATACACTCTTTAACAACTCCTCTTCTCCATGCGGGGAAGAACATTTTATCAGGAAAGAAGGCGAACATGACGTGTACAATCCTAGTGTTGGATCCAGCAGACGGAACTGGGTTCGTTTGATGGCTGCTTTCTATGCGTTGGGAGGCAGGAACCTAAATTTATGTCTTAACATTAAGCCTATGAATATAAATCTTAAAACAGGACACGTGTGAGACGAGTTACACCAACGTCCTACTTTAAACAAGGTGTGTGTGTGTGAAAACTCAGAAGGTTCGGATTAAATAAAAGTGTAAGGCGTTATGTTAACAGATCATTCAGAACAAAGTTTCGTGAAATGTGTGTCTTTACAAATGCGAGTTATTGAAGACAGCTGTTAGGGGGAGTGGATACAAGTTCATGAGAAGGCCAGGAAGATTCCATCAGGCAGAAACAGCAGTATAGAATCATCGCCAGAACTCCGGGCTCTGCACCACAGACAATCTTTCCCTTGTTACATGAAGGGTGACTAATGAGCACAGATGGAAAAAAAATAATCATAAATGAACGTCTATTCATTGAAAAGAGAGAAATTACCCAAATATCTGTTACTTTCTGAAAACAGGAGTATAAGGTTAAGCTCGTCACTGTGAATAGATTGCTATAATATTTCTCTCTCTCCCCAGCCATCTCAGTCTTTTCCGAGTCGTCAGTCCTCAAGAGAGACGGATTACAATGTTTATCCGTGGTACGTCCCTTTTCTTCCTTTTTTTGTTTTCCAATTCCAACACTATTGATTTTTCTGCGTGCTGGAAGTTTACTCAAAGCAGAGCAAAATGTATAATCAAAGCACTCCAGGAACATTTGACCTAACAAAAATTCATGAAAAACAACCGCATTGCACTTATGGCTTGAATCGATGCAGATGATGGATTGCGTTTTAGCCGTACGCAATGCTCATCATGGCATTTCTCAATGCGCTGACCCCTGTCTAAGACCTGCAATGATGAATGGGATTTTGTGTGTGTGGGATGCAGGTTTGCAGGGAATATGGAGAGGCAGCAAGCTGATAACCTGCTGAAGTCTCACAGCAGCGGCACATACCTGATCAGAGAGCGAACCGCGGAGGCAGAACGCTTTGCCATCAGCATAAAGTGAGTGACACACACACGACCGTGGTCGAACAACGGCCAGTAATCTCATAGTCAAGGTTATTAAAGGAAATCTACACCATCAAAAGTTAGCCGTTGTGCCACGGCGATGTCGCAGAAGGACGTCACCACCGTGGCGACAATACCGTTTAAACGGAGAAAAAAAAAATTCAACATTCTCACATATCTGAGACTCGGTCACAACGGAGACTCGGTTTATCTAATTAGCGGTCGACGAGATGACGACTGAGACGCTATCGACCCTGCATGAAATTTGAAGCTTTGGAAGCTGATCTGTTTAAGATGAAGAGGTGAGAAAGCTGAATAGAATAAATCGCTCTGTTTCGGTAAAGATAAAACACTTTCGGTAGGTCGGAGGAAGTTGAACGGAATCGTGAGTTATACAGGAAACTGTTCACCAAACTGAAAATGGAACATCATGTCAATAAGAAGTTTAAACTAAAGAAATCTTGGACACTTTTGAAGATCTCATCTCATCATCTCTAGCCGCTTTATCCTTCTACAGGGTCGCAGGCAAGCTGGAGCCTATCCCAGCTGACTACGGGCGAAAGGCGGGGTACACCCTGGACAAGTCGCCAGGTCATCACAGGGCTGACACAGACACAGACAACCATTCACACTCACATTCACACCTACGGTCAATTTAGAGTCACCAGTTAACCTAACCTGCATGTCTTTGGACTGTGGGGGAAACCGGAGCACCCGGAGGAAACCCACGCGGACATGCAAACTCCGCACAGAAAGGCCCTCGCCGGCCACGGGGCTCGAACCCGGACCTTCTTGCTGTGAGGCGACAGCGCTAACCACTACACCACCGTGCCGCCCACTTTTGAAGATCGTATATTAATTCTTATTCGATCCGCACTGACTGGATATGAGAAATCGTACACTCTGATTGGCTACTCTACTGCTAGGATATCACCTCATATACCGTGAATATCATAGAACATAACAAAATGGCGGAGCGTGTTGCTGAACCAACCGAGGACGAAATAAAAACACTACTTGGAAAACAAACCCCCCCCCAAAAAAAAGCAAAAAGAAAAAGGAATAAACGTATTTGATGGTAAGAACGTATCTTTTTTAAATTCTATTTTTCAAGAATTATTATTATTATTATTACCATTTTTAACAAGTTGTTCCCGTCATGTCGCCGGTTTGTTTACATTCTAAGCGGAAATAATTTTGTCGGACGTTTCGTATAAAGTTTCTGTTTATCGAATTTGCTAAAAATAATGCTCAGTTTCTCAAAATCCAGTGAATGTGGATAGAATAAAACAGTTATTCCACTTAATCTCGTCGTACACGGCTTATAGCCGACTCAGCTCATGTACGACTCGATTTCGTGGAATAACGGATAATGCATATTGATGTGCATGCTTTACAGGATGGCTTTTTTCCCCTTTAACGTAAACATGATGTAGGTTAACATTCCTCTGTTGCCGCTCGCTATTAAACCGTGATTCTGCTCTCTTGGTCAGGTTTAATGATGAAGTGAAACACATTAAAGTGATCGAGAAGGACAACTGGATTCACATCACCGAAGCGAAGAAGTTTGAGAGCTTGCTGGTAAAGAGTTAAGCAGCTCATCCAGTTTATGCAGGCTGTGTAGCGGGACGAATTGAACGCGTGCTAACTGTGTGTGCAGGAGCTGGTGGAGTATTATCAGTGTCACTCACTGAAAGAGAGCTTTAAGCTGCTGGACACAACGTTACGATACCCGTACAAGTCCAGAGAACGCTCCAACTCCAGAGCCAGCACCCGCTCTCCAGGTACACACCTGTCTCTGTGACTCTCTGGCTGTCTTTCTGTCTGTCTCTTTGCATCTCTCTCTCTGTGACTTTGTATCTCTCCATGTTTCTCTCTGTCTCAGTGTCACTCTCTCACTCTTTGTGACTCTCTTTCTGTCTCTCTTGCACGCGCACTCTCTCTCATTCTGTGACTCTCTGTATCTCTCCATGTTTGTCTCTGTCTCAGTGTCTATCTCACTCTCTGTGACTCTCTGTCTCTTTGCATCTCTGTCTCTATCTGACTCTCTCTCTCACTCTGTGACTCTGTATCTCTCCGTGTGTCTCTCTCTCTCTGTGACACTCTCTCTCTGTCTCTTTGCATCTCTGTCTCTATCTGACTCTCTCTCACTCTGTGACTCTGTATCTCTGTGTGTGTGTCTCTCTCTCTGTGACTCTCTGTCTCTATCTGACTCTCTCTCACTCTGTGACTCTGTATCTCTCCGTGTGTGTCTCTCTCTCTGTGAGTCTCTGTCTCTATCTGACTCTCTCTCACTCTGTGACTCTGTATCTCTCCGTGTGTGTCTCTCTCTCTGTGACTCTCTGTCTCTATCTGACTCTCTCTCACTCTGTGACTCTGTATCTCTCCGTGTGTGTGTCTCTCTCTCTGTGACTCTCTGTTTCTTTGCATCTCTGTCTCTATCTGACTCTCTCTCACTCTGTGACTCTGTATCTCTCCGTGTGTGTCTCTCTCTCTGTGACTCTCTGTCTCTTTGCATCTCTGACTCTCACTCTGTGACTCTGTATCTCTCCGTGTGTGTCTCTCTCTCTGTGACTCTCTGTCTCTTTGCATCTCTGTCTCTATCTGACTCTCTCTCTCACTCTGTGACTCTGTATCTTTCCGTGTGTGTCTCTCTCTCTGTGACTCTCTCTCTGTCTCTTTGCATCTCTGTCTCTATCTGACTCTCTCTCTCACTCTGTGACTCTGTATCTTTCCATGTGTGTGTGTCTCTCTCTGTGACTCTCTGTCTCTTTGCATCTCTGTCTCTATCTGACTCACTCTCTCTCACTCTGTGACTCTGTATCTTTCCGTGTGTGTGTCTCTCTCTCTCTGTGACTCTGTCTCTTTGCATCTGTCTCTATCTGACTCTCTCTCTCACTCTGTGACTCTGTATCTTTCCGTGTGTGTGTCTCTCTCTCTGTGACTCTCTCTCTGTCTCTTTGCATCTGTCTCTATCTGACTCACTCTGTGACTCTGTATCTCTCCATGTGTGTCTCTCTCTGTGACTCTCTCTGTCTGTCTCTTTGCATCTGTGTCTGTCTCTCACTCTGTGACTCTCTGTATCTCTCCATGTTGGTCTCTGTTTGTGTGTGTGTGTGTGTGTGTGTGTGTGTGTGTGTGTGTGTGTGTGTGTGTGTGTGTGTCTCTCTCACTCTGTGACTCTTTCTGTCTGTCTCTTTGCATATCTCTCTTTCTCGCTCTGTGACTCTGTATCCCTCCATGTTTGTCTCTGTCTCAGTATCTCTCTCTCTCACTCTGTGACTTTCTGTCTCTTGCTCTGTGACTCTGTATCTCTCCATGTTTGTCTCTTTCTCAGTGTCTCTGTCTCTTTGCATCTCACTGTGACTCTGTATCTCTCCATGTTCGTCTCAGTCTCTCTCACTCACTCTGTGACTCTGTCTGTCTCTTTGCATCTCTCTCTCACTCTGACTCTCTGTATCTCTCCATGTGTGTCTCTGTCTCAGTGTCTCACACTGACTCTCTTTCTCTTTGCATCTCTCTCGCTCACGCACACTGTGACTCTCTGAATCTCTCCATGTGTGTCTGTCTGTCTCTCTAATTCAAGTCAACAAGCTTTATTGGCATGAACACACACATGTACATTATTGCCAGAGTATTACAGGAAAGACAGAACTGAAAGTGAAGGAACTTTACAGGAAAGAGAAGAACTCTCTCTTTGTATCTTTCTCCATCTCTGTATCTCCCTCTATTTCTCTGTGAATCTTTCTTTCTCTCTCTCTCTGTCTACTGACACCCTCTGAAGAAACAGCTGCTGCTCCCACCCTCCACATACTACATGCCACACCCCTTCCCATTCTACCTGTCAATCACCCCGTGGCTTGTGTGCCCGGGAGCCGCCCCTCTGCCGCTAGCTTTCGGCTGCAGGAGGTGGTTTTGGTCCTGCAGTATGAATAGGTTCTGTTCAACACATTCAGCAGGGTCTAAAGATATTCACCACCTTCTGGCCAGAAGCCCACAACACGGCCTTTGTTCGTTGTCCAGCTGTGTCTAACAGGCCTCTGTGGAAACGCATGGGCATAAAATGAGAGAACAGAGAAGCAGAAGAACTGCTGTAAAGAACCGATCAGCAGTTTGCGTCCAGAAGTTGTAACAGGACTAACTCTGTTATTATAGCTTTGCTGCCTTATTACTGATTTCACTGTAAATCCTGAGATACATGAAGGATGGCTGTAAATTTCTTTGGTCTGTCTGCTGCTGTATTTTTTTTTTTCTCACTTCTTTTCCTTTCCGATTTTCTCTCTTCTCGCTCGTATCCTAGCAGCCTCCTGCGCTTCCTACAACTTCTCCTTCCTCAGTCCTCAAGGCCTCAACTTCTCTTCTCAGAGCTCTACTCCCTTCTGGTCAGGTACTTGCACGCTGTCTCATTTTCACCGTTAGAAGCCATCCATTCAGCCATTTCCTTTTTCTTTTCCATCCCGATTCCTTTTCCTCCAGCTGCTCCCTGTTTATTCTTTAAACACAATGATCTCCAGTGATGCATGGCAACATTGCAAACTCCATTTCACTTATGGAGCCGTGTGTGTCACGGTTTTATCTCCGCTCGCAATTCATTCATATCCTACACCTGCGTCCTAAACCACTCCTGCGTCCCTTGCCGTCTGTGCTCTGTCGTGTATTTCATCCATTTAATAATCTGTTGTGTTGTACAGTTTTCACACCGAAGGTGGTGAGCACAGCGGTGGCCAGATATAACTTTGCAGCTCGAGACATGAGAGAACTGTCTTTGAGAGAAGGAGACATCGTCAAAATCTACAGCAAGATCGGAGGAGACCAGGGCTGGTGGAAAGGAGAGGCTAACGGCAGGGTAAGACACGAGCTAGGAAAGAAACAGAAATCAGTCAGTTCTGCAGAATGTTCGACATTCAGATGTTAAATAAATGTTAAATATAATTCTGAATGGATACAAGTATTGCCGTGGGATTAGTTTAAAAAAAATCCTGGCATTTTGCTGTGGTAACAGAGGAATAAAACACTTAACGATCTGCTGTATAATCAGCTTCGGGGTGGTACGGGTAAGATGTAAGATTCACTTTGTCATTTCCCTCAGTATTTGCACATGCAGAAAGAAACGAAAGAGTGTTTCTCATCAGCATAGTGCAGTGCAATTAAAAAGTTAAATTATCAATTCTAAATGGTCAGTCTCTTAAAATACAGTGTTGCTTGAAAGTTTGTGAGCCCTTTCGAATTTTCTATATGTCTGCATAAATATGACCTAAAACAACATCAGATTTTCGCACAAGTCCTAAAAGTAGATAAAGAGAACCCAGTTAAACAAATGAGACAAAAATATTATACTTGGTCATTTATTTATTGAGGAAAATGATCCAGTATTACATATCTGTGAGTGGTAAAAGTATGTGAACCTTTGCTTTCAGTATCTGGTGTGACCCCCTTGTGCAGCAATAACTGCAACTAAACGTTTGCGGCAACTGTTGATCAGTCCTGCACACCGGCTTGGAGGAATTTTAGCCCGTTCCTCCGTACAGAACAGCTTCAACTCTGGGATGTTGGTGGGTTTCTTCACATGAACTGCTCGCCTCAGGTCCTTCCACAACATTTCGATTGGATTAAGGTCAGGACTTTGACTTGGCCATTCCAAAACATTAACTTTATTCTTCTTTAACCATTCTTTGGTAGAACAACGTGTGCTTAGGGTCGTTGTCTTGCTGCATGACCCACCTTCTCTTGAGATTCAGTTCATGGACAGATGTCCTGACATTTTCCTTTAGAATTCGCTGGTATAATTCAGAATTCATTGTTCCATCAATGATGGCAAGCCGTCCTGGCCCAGATGCAGCAAAACAGGCCCAAACCATGATACTACCACCACCATGTTTCACAGATGGGATAAGGTTCTTATGCTGGAATGCAGTGTTTTCCTTTCTCCAAACATAACGCTTCTCCTTTAAACCAAAAAGTTCTAGTTTGGTCTCATCCATCCACAAAACATTTTTCCAATAGCCTTCTGGCTTGTCCACGTGATCTTTAGCAAACTGCAGACGAGTAGCAATGTTCTTTTTGGAGAGCAGTGGCTTTCTCCTTGCAACCCTGCCATGCACACCATTGTTGTTCAGTGTTCTCCTGATGGTGGACTCATGAACATTAACATTAGCCAATGTGAGAGAGGCCTTCAGTTGCTTAGAAGTTACCCTGGAGTCCTTTGTGACCTCGCCGACTATTACACGCCTTGCTCTTGGAGTGGTCTTTGTTGGTCGACCACTCCTGGGGAGGGTAACAATGGTCTTGAATTTCCTCCATTTGCACACAATCTGTCTGACTGTGGATTGGTGGAGTCCAAACTCTTTCGAGATGGTTTTGTAACCTTTTCCAGCCTGATGAGCATCAACAACGCTTTTTCTGAGGTCCTCAGAAATCTCCTTTGTTCGTGCCATGATACACTTCCACAAGCATGTGTTGTGAAGATCAGACTTTGATAGATCCCTGTTCTTTAAATAAAACAGGGTGCCCACTCACACCTGATTGTCATCCCATTGATTGAAAACACCTGACTCTAATTTCACCTTCAAATTAACTGCTAATCCTAGAGGTTCACATACTTTTGCCACTCACAGATATGTAATGTTGGATCATTTTTCTCAATAAATAAATGACCAAGTATAATATTTTTGTCTCATTTGTTTCACTGGGTTCTCTTTATCTACTTTTAGGACTTGTGTGAAAATCTGATGATGTTTTAGGTCATATTTATGCAGAAATATAGAAAATTCTAAAGGGTTCACAAACTTTCAAGCACCACTGTAGATCTAAAAACAACCATTCAAACACAATCAGTCTCTAAAATAGAACTAAAAAAACAATCAATCAAACGTTCAGACACCCCTTAGTAGCCAAGCTCGCAAACAATTTGTTTCAGCGCAGTTTCAGTCTTCGTGAGGTTGTATCACCTTGACAGGTGTCAAGCTGTAACTCCGTTTCATATCAGACCACATCACACCACAACATCGCTGATTCTTCTTCTTTTGGCTGCTCCCGATTAGGGGTCGCCACAGCGGCTCTTTCGTCTCCATTGCTCCCTGTCTTCCGCATCCTTCTCTACCACACCTGCCACTTTCATGTCTTCTCTCACCACATCCATGTGTCTCCTCTTTGGCCTTCCTCGTTTTCATGTGCCTGGCAGCTCCATCCTCAACATTCTCCTTCCAACACGCTCTGCATCTCTTCTCAGGATGTGCCCATACCATCTCAGTCTCATCTTTCTTAGCTTAATTCCCAAGCTCTCCACATATGCTGTCCCTCTGATGTGCTCGTTCCATATCCTGTCCAACCTCCCATCGCAAACCTTAACATCCTCAACTCCGCCACCTCCAACTTTGCCTCCTGTCTCTTCGTTAAGGGTACGGTCTCCAATCCATACATCACAGCTGCTCTCACTACTGTCTTATACATCTTACCTTTCACTTTTGCTGGGACTTTCCGATCACAAATGACTCCCGAAATCCTTCTCCAACTGCTCCACCCTGCCTACACTCTCTTTCTCACCTCACTATAGCAGCCCCTGTTTTCCTGCACAGTTGACCCCAGGTACTTGAGTTCACCAACTTTCTTTCCATCTACTCCTTGCATCTTCACTACACTCTCATCCCCATTCTCATTGATGCACGTGTATTCTGTTTTGCTACTGCTCACCTTCATTCCGCTTCGTTCCAATGCATCCCTCCATCTCTCCAAACCCAACTCGACCTCCTTTCTACTTTCACCACATATCACGATATCATCCGCAAACATCATGTTCCATGGTGACGCTTGCCTCGCTTCGTCCGTCAAGCTATCCATCACTATGGCAAACAAGAAAGGACTCAAAGCAGATCCTTGATGGAGTCCCACCTTCACCTTGAACCATTCAGTTGTTCCAACTGCACACCTCACTGCTGTTTCACTGTTCTCATACATGTCTTGCACCACTCTGATATACTTCTCATTCACTCCACACTTTCTCATACAATACCATAACTCATCTCTCGGCGCACTATCGTATGCCTTCTCCAGGTCTACAAACACACAATGTAGCTTTCTCTGGCCTTCTCTGTACGGTACTTCTCCGTTAACATTCTTAAAGCAAAAATTACATCTGACGTGCTCTTCCTTGGCATAAACCCATACTGCTGTTCACAGATTGCTACCTCTCTTCTCAATCTCACCTCCAATACCCTTTCCCATAACTTCATGGTGTGGCTCATCAATTTTATCCCTCTGTAATTACTGCAGCTCTGTACATCTCCCTTATTCTTGTATATTGGGACTAGCACACACTTTCTCCATTCATTCAGCATTTTTTCATTCTCTAAGATCTTATTAAACAGTCTCGTTAGGAACTCCACAGCCATCTCACCCAAACATCTCCAAGCCTCAATCGGGATACTATCTGGTCCGATTGCTTTCCCAGTCTTCGTTCTTTTCATGGTTGCCCTCACCTCATCCTTACTAACCAACCCTGCTTCCTGATTTGCTGTCTCCAACGAATCTGACCTTTTCTCTCTTGGATTCTCCTCATTTTAATTAATCTTCAAAGTACTCTTTACACCTTCTTAATACACTCTCTTTGTCAGCACTTTTCCATTGACATCTTTCATCACTCTTGCCTACTGTACATCCCTCGCTTCCTTGTTTCTCTGCCTAGCTAGTCTGTACAGGTCTTTCTCTCCTTCTTTGGTCTCCAGTCTTTTGTGCAACTCCTGGAATGCATCTGCTTTCGCCTTCGCTACCGCTCTTTTTGTCTTCTGTCTCGTCTCTCTGTATAACCACCTGCTTTCCTCATCTCTCTGATCATCCCAATTCTTCTTTGCTAGCCTCTTCTCTTTTATAATTTCCTGCACTTTGTCCCACCACCACATCTCCTTGTCTTCCTTCCCGATGACCACCCTAGCACCTTCCTTGCTGCCTCTCTTACTAGTACAGCAGTAGGATCCCAATCTTCTGGCAGACTTCCATCACCACTCAATGCTCGTCTCATTTCTTCCGTAAACTCCTTCTGATGTTCAGCCTCTTTTAGTTTCCACCACTTAATCTTTGGCTCCACTATTTCACGCTTCGTCTTTTTCACTTTCAAGCTCATCCTGCACATGACCGCTCGATGTTGTCTAGCTCCACTCTCCCCTGCCATCACTTTACAGTCGCCAGTCTCCTTCAGGTTACCCCTTCTGCAGAGTATGTAGTCCACCTGTGTAGATCTTCCTCCACTCTTAAACGTCACCCTGCGCTGCTCTTTCTTCTCAAAGTATGTATTGACTATTGCCCAATTCATCCTCTTTGAAAACTCAACCACCATTTGCCCTTCCACATTTCTCTCTCTTACACCATATCTGCCCATCACGTCCTCATCCCCTCTGTTTCCCTCGCCAACATGTCCATTGAAATCTGCTCCTATCAGCACGCACTCCTCCCTCGGTATACTTTCTACCACTTCGTCCATCTTTTCCCAGAAAGACTCTTTCTCTTCATTCTCACACCCTCTTCACATCAATCACACTGTTGACCAACTCTCCCCTCAAAACAATACCAGCACCATTTCTCTTTCCATCGACTCCATGATAAAACAACTTGCATCCACCTCCAATGTTCTTGGTCTTGCTTCCTTTCCACCTCGTCTCCTGCACGCACAAAATGTCCAACTTCCTTCTTTCCATCATATCTGCTAACTCTCTCGCTCTGCCAGTCAATGTTCCCACATTCAGTGTTCCTACCCTCAATTCTAAGCTCCTTCCCTTCCATCTTTCATGCTCTCTCCTAACATGCCTCCCTCCTCTCTTTCTCCTTCTCCGTTTTGGTGCAATAGTAGCATACGTTCTACTGGCACCCTGTTGACCAACAGTACCCGAGACGGCCATTGTTAACCCGGGCCCCGACCGATCCGGTATGGTATTTCTCTTTTCAGTCCGCATGTTAGATTTGGCACAGTTTTATGCCGGATGCCCTTCCTGTATGGAAGCAATTTTGTGCCAA
This sequence comes from Neoarius graeffei, assembly GCF_027579695.1. NCBI lineage: Eukaryota > Metazoa > Chordata > Actinopteri > Siluriformes > Ariidae > Neoarius > Neoarius graeffei. Next base: position 8,671,502 of record NC_083580.1, read on the forward strand.
AATGTTCATACAATACTTTTGAAATATCAAATGAAAACGACAAATCAAAATACAAAAAAAGAACAAAAAGTCATTTTTTTAGACTGGCAAACAAATTATTCGTGTAATCGTGCAAAATATCAGTCTATTACTCTTCAGAAACCTTTTATTTTTGTTCCGTGTCTTTCTCAGTTTTGTTTGACGTAATTTATTTTGGTTGCGATTCCAGCTTTCTCGTTTGCGCTCCCTGACTTTTTGCGTGCAGTTTTGGCACAAACTTCATGTGTGGGTGGGCTGTCCAGGAATGCATTCCCATTGGATAACTTGTGTTTGACTGACAGCTACGCTCAGCCATTCCCTACTCGGATTCTGGCGGACTGTTTGACGAGTGACCGATCCATTGACGGTAAACAAGGATCGAGTGGACTTCAGTGGCGACTATGATATTGAATTTACACTTTGTTGAATTAATTCAATATCATAGTCGCCACTGAAGTCCACTCCATCCTTGTTTACCGTCAATGGATCGGTCACTCGTCAAACAGTCCGCCAAAATCCGAGTAGGAAATGGCCGCAACAGCCTCCGGGGGAATCGCTGAGCGTAGCTGTCAGTCAAACACAAGTTAGCCAATGGGAATGCATTCCTGGACAGCCCACCCACACGTGAAGTTTGTGCCAAAACTGCAAGCAAAAAGTCAGGGAGTGCAAACGAGAAAGCTGGAATCGCAACCAAAATAAATTACGTCAAACAAAACTGAGAAAGACGCGGAACAAAAATAAAAGGTTTCTGAAGAGTAATAGACTGATATTTTGCACGATTACACGAATAATTTGTTTGCCAGTCTAAAAAAATTGACTTTTTGTTCTTTTTTTTTGTATTTTGATTTGTCGTTTTTGTTTGATATTTCAAAAGTATTGTATGAACATTTTGACACAAAATTGATTCCATATTCCTGACGCAACCCTCTCCAATTTATCCGGGCTTGGGACTGGCACAAAGAGTACGCTTATGCACCCCCAGTGGCTGGATTCTCTCAGTACATGGTATATTTGATTAACATACCGGTAGTTCCACTTTGAGCCTAAATGTGCTAATGTGGACTCTCAGTGTTGGTTTGCTACATTGGACAGTATGTTTAAAGGCCAACTAAGATGACAATTACCCTACCTGTCTTTCTGACTTTAAACAAACAAATAGTTGTTTTCAACCACATACGGTAAGAGCCCGTTTTCTGACCATTTACGATTGTAAACGGCTTTCATTAGCAAATTACTTTTGCATATTTTACATGCTGTTGATGATCAGAAATCTTCATAAGCTCCCGACAAGTGACGACGCTCACAGTACACGCGGCCATATTTGAGAGAAGAGAGAACAGTGAGGATCATTTGCGTCCGTATTTTTTTAAGATTATTTGAGGTAATGGTTGGTTCCAGGTGTTGTGTGGGAGTGTAGCGTAGAATATCCCAGCCAGGCTCAAGTTATGTTATTTAATTTTTTTTCCTTTTACGTTCGTTAATCCAGGGGTGCTACCACTTCCTACCACTACGCTCTCGACTCATTCATTAAAAAAACTTCATTAAGACGTCACCAGGCTAGCCTACCAAAATTACCGTGGTAGACGGTCCAACCCCCACGGCAATGCAGAAAGAGGGTAAACAAACACTATCCTGTCCTCATTGGGGATCCTCACCTCCCACACAGCACCTGGATCCAACCATTACCTCAAATAATCTTAAAAAAATACGGACGCAAATGATCCTCACTGTTCTCTCTTCTCTCAAATATGGCCGTGTACTGTAAGTGACGTGACGCTTTATGGAAAGCAGCTCCGGTGTTTTCGGCAATATTTCCACCTTTTTCCGTACAAGTGTGATATAACGTACCGGTATAGTTTCAGCCTCGTTTTACAGGTAAAGAGTTCGGGTTTGTCCGTAAGTCAGGGTTGCGTCTCATTAACAGATTGTATAGTGAAAAAACTGATGTCACCTTAGCGGGCCTTTTAAATCTGATATTTCAGAGGAATTTCAATATCAGTACAAGTTTGATTTATTTGACAACATGTTCCTTCTTTTGTGCTAAATTTTAATCCTGTTGAACGTGAAACCTTTTTTCTTTTGTGCTGTTGTGTTAAGTGGCCGTTGTTGTTATGTTCCTGGCTGTAGATCGGCTGGTTCCCTTCAACATACGTCGATGAGGAAGGCGTGCAGTGAAGCTCTGATGTCATCTGCTCTCTCCAATCAGATCGTCTCTCGTCCACTTCTATATGGGAGAGGATTTCTTTGGTTTCTGCAGATACCCCTTGTGGAATACATAGGTTTTTTTGTTTGTTTGTTTGTTTTTTGCTGGAAATTGATTTTACAGTGAATATTTGTACTCCTATTTCTTCATTTCAACTTTTTTTTTCTTTGCCTTTTTCTGAAAATGTCTGTGTGATCTGTGTGAAGAGAAGTGGAAATTGTTTCTGCTGGTCTTTTGGAGAAGCGGAGCAGAGCAGAACTTCATCTTGGGCAGAGCAGAGCTTCTGCTGATCCTGAATCGGTGTAAAAATAGATCTATAAAGATTTCTATGGCCAAACAGCATGAGCTGCGGTTGGGGGGGGGAGCGTGTATAGATAATTTATTCCAGAGAAGTATCTATGATTTAAAAGAGGAAAAAAAAAAAGAGTGGTGTTAAAAGTTTATTATAAAAGTAACCTGGAAAAGATGCACTTTGCATTTCTTTACAGAGAGAACTTGCCTTAGTAGTCATTCTAATGCCTTGTGGGCTGACAGGAGCCGTGGAAATACGCTGTGGGGAAATTTTTACAGATACACACAAATGAAAACACACACGTCTGCCCTGTTTAGTAATACGGTGCCTTTAACAAAGTGCGGTCGCAGCTCGAAGACCACATGCACACGTTCTCCCTGATTCATCGACTCTGGAGATCAGTCCAGCCTGGGAAATCATTCTGACGAGTAATCTGTAACGAAATGGAGGGTGCACCGGAAACACCCTCAGGACGATGATCATCTCCATGGATGTGAGTGAATATGGTATTGAGGACTTGCTATGCAGCTTGCTTACACATACACTGATCCAGAACTGAGATTCAATCCTAAACACTCAGTGGGTTGATGTGAGGAAATACGGTGGTCTCTTGGAATCTGCAGTTTGTTTGTTTTTTTCCCCCGCCCAATTCCAGGACCAATGCGAAACATTTTAGAATGCATTGTGGTTAAATATTACGCTTCTAATCACACCTGTAATGATTTTTTTTCCCTGATTTTCTGTTGTTAATTTGATTTACTTGCCTTACTGATTGGTTGACCAATGGTGCTGCAGTGATGTGTTTTTTTTTTTTTTTTTAAATCTGGGTTCGTAACAGGATTCTGTGAACTAAGAGCCTGCTGCTTGACCTGAACCTCAGCCATTAAGTGCACTTTATCCATCAGAGACCATAAAACAGGCTGCAAGACTAAAAGTTCTCATGTCAGGAGATAAACAAGCACGGTTATCCAAATGGACTGCCTTTCTGAAAATCGTCGTTTCTTGGACCCAATTTCAAGTCGCCCTCTAATAGAGAAAGACTTCGTGGTTTTCCGGACACGCTGATGATCGAGTCTGTCAGGACTTAATCATGTTTCTAAACTCCTCCACAGCTGCACTGATATCAGCCCGTCATGTAATCTACTGAAAAACGCCACGTTTCTGTGTTCCGTCAACCAACACTGGCACCATTTCATAGCAAGCTGATGGAAGAGATGGATGGTATGTGCGTATCTGATGAGAAACGTTCACTGGCCAGCGTCAGGCCTGAGATGTTCTGTGGTTTAGCCAAGGAGCTTCATCACTGTTTGTGTAGTGGACAGAAAGCCATTGCATGTACTCATAGATATTACAACTCCTGTCAGTGATCCAGAAAAAAAATAAATAAATAAACTAATTGTGTACTTTTTTTTTAAATGGTCAGTTATTTCCAAACTGAAGTCTATCACAAAATAAATATTTCTTCTTTTGTCTAAAAGACTGGCTCCTTATTAAACTTGGTCACAATTGTACGTTTTATATCCAGTACTGTGCAAAAGTTCTTAGGCACATGGAAAGAAATGCTGTCGACCAAAAATAGCTTAAAAAATAATGAAACGAGTGTCGCCAGGCAAAACAAGCCTCGCCCGGCAGCACTTATTTTATACCTATATGTTGATAACGGTAATATTTCTCAATCACCAGCTGTCAGGTTATAGTCCTATGAAAATCCATGACCTTGAGTTTGACATTTTAAAGTCAATCAAGGTCAAAGGTCATGGTGCCAAATGAAAGCCCATATGGCACTTCCTATAAGTTGATAATGGCATACATGTCAACCTTTGGTCAATCAAACCTGTATAACCAACCTCCAAAATCCGTATTTCCCTTATAAAATCCGTATAAGATGCAAATTAAAATAATTTACCTAAAATTTGAATGATAATTAACAATGATATATCCCAGTTAGGCGGCACGGTGGTGTAGTGGTTAGCGCTGTCGCCTCACAGCAAGAAGGTCCTGGGTTCGAGCCCCGGGGCCGGCGAGGGCCTTTCTGTGCGGAGTTTGCATGTTCTCCCCGTGTCCGCGTGGGTTTCCTCCGGGTGCTCCGGTTTCCCCCACAGTCCAAAGACATGCAGGTTAGGTTAACTGGTGACTCTAAATTGACCGTAGGTGTGAATGTGAGTGTGAATGGTTGTCTGTGTCTATGTGTCAGCCCTGTGATGACCTGGCGACTTGTCCAGGGTGTACCCCGCCTTTCGCCCGAAGTCAGCTGGGATAGGCTCCAGCTTGCCTGCGACCCTGTAGAAGGATAAAGCGGCTAGAGATAATGAATGAATGAATGAATGATATCCCAGTTAATTTTTATTCAATATTAATTACAATAAACCTTCAGAATGAATACAAAGCTCCAATGTTCGACAAAAACACAAAGTGTTATCACCGTAGTTACGAAGGAAAATCTGTTCGTAAAATGACGTTATAATGACCAAATACAATGAAAAGTATTTTTCCAGTCTCACCTGTGAAAGGTAATCCCATGTGATCTCGTTTGGACGGTAAACCTGTTGGTACAGTTAAACGCAGCACATGAATGAGGCATCTTTATTCTCGGCTACTGTCGAGACGCTATACCAGAGACGGGTGAAGAATCTCCACTTTGCCACATCCAATATGGCGGCGAGGATGACGTATGATTCTACGCAGAAGGCGGCGTCTATGTTTATATGTCTATGACTTCCCGGTTGGCGGGATTCTCGCAATGCGGTGTGCGCATGATCAAAAGTGGAACGAAGTCTCGCTACCACAAGATAATGCGCGATTTCATAAGACTCTTTACTGGCTGTCTGTGGTGTACAGTACGTTTGTAAATGTTATGCGCTGTTTTATCATCGTGGGAATTGATTATAGCTCTAAATAAATATTGAAGTTTTTTTAAAGAATCCGTATAACTTTATTTATACGCCCGTATACTACGTTTATTGAATCAAATCCGTATAAAATACGGACATTCCGTATAGGTTGACATGTATGTGATGGTAAATATCTGTCTACCATCAACCGTTTTCAAGTCACAGCCCTCTGAAAATCCGTGACCTTGAGTTTGACCTTTCATGCTCACTCAAGGTCACAGATCATGGTGCCAAATGAAAGGCCATATGGGAGTTCCTATACGCTCATAATAGTAAACATTTGTTGATACTATTATGAGCGTATAGGAACTCCCATATGGCCTTGATAATGGTAAATATCGGTCTACCATCAACCATTTTCAAGTTACAGCCCTCTGAAAATCCATGACCTTGAGTTTGACCTTTCAGGGTCACTCATGGCAACTGTTTTTGAGTTATAATGGAAAATATATTATTTTGACTGACAGGTTGACCTTTCTGGTGACCTTGACCTTCACCTTGATCCGATTACCCGCAAAATTTAATCAGGTAATCTACAGACCATTGCCCACCTACCCTGAAAATTTGAAGTCAATCGGTTTAATCGTCTAGACGCTAGATTGTTAACAGACGCACACACAAACCGCACTGATTACTCCATCATAGTTCAGCAACACGCTCCACCATTTTGTTTTTCTCTACTCACAGTATATGAGCCGATATCCTAGTAGTTGAGTAGCCAATCAGAGTGCACGATTGCTCATATCCAGTGAATGTGGATAGAATTTTATATGTATGTATGTATCAGGGCTTTACATTAGCACCCGCCAAATGTGGGTAAAATTTGGCTTTGGCGGGTAATAACTTTAGTCCCACTAGCCACTTTGGCGGGTGGTTTATTCTGTGGTATGACGACATATTTTAATTGTAGTTTTCTCTGAAGGCATCTGATATAATAAACACATTGCAGTGTAATATTACACGCCTACAACTCCCATGAGCACCTGCATAAACATTCTGACAACAGGTTAGAATTGTTTAGAACGCTCGTTAACGGCTCAGATAAAATCAATGATACGGTAACCTGCGGTTAATCAACGAAGCAACAAAGTTGCTGACGACTGACAAGCGCACTATGTGGCGGCGTATAGCTGGAGTTTCAAACCCTGCTGCTCAGGAAAAAAGGGGCAGCATTTTAAAATCACAGAGGTCCGTGATGCGCAAAGTGCGCACCGAAAAATGTTCGCCATATTTAAATGAGAGGGGTGAATTACACATCGCACGAGATCTGTTCCTGAAATTACTTTTAATGGTGTTTGAACTGAATATCATCTCATCTCATTATCTCTAGCCGCTTTATCCTGTTCTACAGGGTCGCAGGCAAGCTGGAGCCTATCCCAGCTGACTACGGGCGAAAGGCGGGGTACACCCCGGACAAGTCGCCAGGTCATCACAGGGCTGACACATAGACACAGACAACCATTCACACTCACATTCACACCTACGGTCAATTTAGAGTCACCAGTTAACCTAACCTGCATGTCTTTGGACTGTGGGGGAAACCGGAGCACCCGGAGGAAACCCACGCGGACACGGGGAGAACATGCAAACTCCACACAGAAAGGCCCTCGCCGGCCCCGGGGCTCGAACCCGGACCTTCTTGCTGTGAGGTGACAGCACTAACCAGTACACCACTGTGCCGCCCTGAATATCATCAGTTTTGAAAAAAGTCATGTATGTGGCAAGAGTAAGGATAATTTAAGCTTGTTTAATGGTTTGATCTGGCCCAAGCAATGAGGACAAAAGATACCCAACCATGTAGCCTATGGAACTAATACCCCGTTTACACGTAGCCGGGTATCTATGAAGACGTATATTTATTTATGCGGTTGCACCTCTCATTTACACATAAACAGAGGTTTCAGTCACTGAAAATGGATATCTTTGAAAACTCCGTTTTCATGCCTGCTTGTAAATAGTGGAAAACAGAGTTTTAGATTTTCCCGACATCACGATATGCGTCACAGAACAGTATTTGTGTCAGGCACTCAATATTTTGGTTTGATGGTCTCATGGATGCAACACGGGTGGTCGTCCTTTTTACATATTTGCAAACACTTTTGGTTTGTTTGCATTTGCAAATAGGACAACAACTGCTTTATGAGGAGAAGAGAAGGACTGCGAGGAGGGTCGCAGTTTTTCAGACACTTTTCCTCCCACCAAGACCAAGGCTTGCTGCTTAGCAATGTCGCCGCCATTGCCGTTATGTCATTTGTATTTTCACGATTCTGATAGGCTAATATGGCTTTATACTTCTTCTACTGCCACCTATATGTTTGGCATGCTCGTAATAGCGCTTAGCCGCGTATCTATGCGGATCCGTGTAAATGCAGATATTTTGGAGAACGGTCTGGTGTAATCATGGATATTTTTGAAAACGGAGAGCCAGGGTTATCCGTTTCTATACATACCCAGGTACGTGTAAACTAAACATAAGATACATTAACAATCTGGCATCCGTTACACCTACACTAAAAAAAAAAATTCTGGGAAAAAAAAAAATCAGTACACACCACCATGCTTTAGGCAAAGTTATCCAAGGCAAACATAAGTTGAAACTTTCCACTCTATTGCTTTGGCTTATCGAATGATTTACAACCCCGATTCCAAAAAAGTTGGGACAAAGTACAAATTGTAAATAAAAATGGAAACCAATAATTTACAAATCTCAAAAACTGATATTGTATTCACAATAGAACATAGACAACATATCAAATGTCGAAAGTGAGACATTTTGAAATTTTATGCCAAATATTGGCTCATTTGAAATTTCATGACAGCAACACATCTTAAAGTTGGGACAGGGGCAATAAGAGGCTGGAAAAGTTAAAGATACAAAAAAGGAACAGCTGGAGGACCAAATTGCAACTCATTAGGTCAATTGGCAATAGGTCATTAACATGACTGGGTATAAAAAGAGCATCTTGGAGTGGCAGCGGCTCTCAGAAGTAAAGATGGGAAGAGGATCACCAATCCCCCTAATTCTGCGCCGACAAATAGTGGAGCAATATCAGAAAGGAGTTCGACAGTGTAAAATTGCAAAGAGTTTGAACATATCATCATCTACAGTGCATAATATCATCAAAAGATTCAGAGAAGCTGGAAGAATCTCTGTGCGTAAGGGTCAAGGCTGGAAAACCATACTGGGTGCCCGTGATCTTCGGGCCCTTAGATGGCACTGCATCACATACAGGCATGCTTCTGTATTGGAAATCACAAAATGGGTTCAGGAATATTTCCAGAGAACATTATCTGTGAACACAATTCACCGTGCCATCCGCCGTTGCCAGCTAAAACTCTATAATTCAAAGAAGAAGCTGTATCTAAACATGATCCAGAAGCGCAGACGTCTTCTCTGGGCCAAGGCTCATTTAAAATGGACTGTGGCAAAGTGGAAAACTGTTCTGTGGTCAGACGAATCAAAATTTGAACTTCTTTATGGAAATCAGGGACGCCATGTCATTTGGATTAAAGAGGAGAAGGATGACCCAAGTTGTTATCAGCGCTCAGTTCAGAAGCCTGCATCTCTGATGGTATGGGTTTGCATTAGTGCGTGTGGCATGGGCAGCTTACACATCTGGAAAGACACCATCAATGCTGAAAGGTATATCCAGGTTCTAGAGCAACATATGCTCCCATCCAGACGACGTCTCTTTCAGGGAAGACCTTGCATTTTCCAACATGACAATGCCAAACCACATACTGCATCAATTACAGCATCGTGGCTGCATAGAAGAAGGGTCTGGGTACTGAACTGTCCAGCCTGCAGTCCAGATCTTTCACCCATAGAAAACATTTGGCGCATCATAAAACGGAAGATACGACAAAAGAGACCTAAGACAGTTAAGTAAGTAGAATCCTACATTAGACAAGAATGAGTTAACATTCCTATCCCTAAACTTGAGCAACTTGTCTCCTCAGTCCCCAGACGTTTACAGACTGTTGTAAAGAGAAAAGGGGATGTCTCACAGTGGTAAACATGGCCTTGTCCCAACTTTTTTGAGATGTGTTGTTGTCATGAAATTTAAAATCACCTAATTTTTCTCTTTAAATGATACATTTTCTCAGTTTAAACATTTGATATGTCATCTATGTTCTATTCTGAATAAAATATGGAATTTTGAAACTTCCACATCATTGCATTCCGTTTTTATTTCCACTTTCTACTTTGTCCCAACTTTTTTGGAATCGGGGTTGTATTTTTAAAATCGCGAACAAGGTAGACTACAACTGCGCTGCTTCGAAAATGTAAATTTAACAGCTTGATGAAAGCGCGCTGATGGTTACCATGAAAAACCCGTGTCTCCTGCACTGCGTTCCTCCGCCGAGTCATGCGCTCATTCGCTTTTGCGTTCTTGGTCTCAGAGCCGCGCGCACCAAGCACACACAAGACGGAATCAACGTTTAACATAATTAACAATACACTTTTTACGGAGACATTTTAATGTTATTCTTTATTTTTTATCCAGTTGCATATTTAGCATACAAATGTATTTTCAGCTCTTAAAAATGACCGAGGTCCAGACCTTGGTGGCCTCATTGCTGGCTACGGCCATGGAGATGAACAAGACGCTAATAGGAAGATGAGACAGTTCAATGACAAATGGAAGTTAGGGCGAGATTGGCTAGTTCATAGCAAAACCGAAAATACCATGTACTGCGAAGACTGTAGAAAGTCTGGCAAAGACGGGCACCAGTAATTTTAAACTCGAAACTATAAAGGACCACGAAAAGTCAAATGCACACATCGGTACTATAACATCAAAACAGGCGAAGATGGCTAGTTCACTACAGGACAGCATTGCTTTCAGTCCCTGGCTGTCATGAAGTCGGCTGAGCTGGAGAGGCTGGAGCTGCTGTTTAGAAACTTTCACGTGATTGGAAAGAAGTTGATCTCGCCCCAGCTATCAACTTATGGCCTGCTGAAAGCCTCAGGTCACGAAGACCATTTTTCATGGACCATTCAGACTCGTCTGATGATGAATGTAATGAGGACATTTAATGTCTCTCTCTACACATGTTCACACACACACTATTAATAGATAATACATAATAATACTTGATAATACACATAATACTTGCATATCAAAACATCAAATGTTTTTCAATGATAAATGTTTTGAATTGGACTTTTAATATTAGAATCAGTTCAGTTGTACTGAATGTTATTTTTCATATTATACGATATTTCATATTGTAAGGGGCTTGAATTTGAGTTCAATAAGCAGAATACTCTGTTTATATTTTTGTCTGAACTGGTTGCATGTTTTCATAATAGGGAGCGACCTTAACAGCACTGAATACTTGAGTGCTACTGTAGAGATACATTATACGCTGCCATTCATAATTAAATCTAGATCTTCCGAACTTTAACGTATCATGGTGAAGAAAAAAACTGCGATTTCCTGGCAACAAAATTGTGGCTAGTGACTCGGGAAAACCACGAGCCACAGTGGCCGGTGAGCAAAAAAGTTCATGTAAAGCCCTGGTATGTATGTATGTATGTATGTATGTATGTATGTATGCAGCTTGCTTGTGCATACATATTTCATACATACTTTCCAAATCTTCTTGTTAAAATTTTAAAGATGTATTTAAAATACAGAGCCCTTTGGAAGTTTTAGTGCCCTTTGTAATGGAAATTTCTAATAAACACTTCAGAACGCTTAGCAGTCGTCTTTTCAGTTATTTATTATAGTAGGTCATATAAGGATATATAAAATAGGAAAGGAAAGAGAAGAATAGAAGACGACACCACTTCTGATGATGCCGAGAGTACGCGCACTCTGAGTTGTGTTTTAGTGGCTGTTATCTATTATACTCTAAAGGCATTCGCTTACTGCTTGCATCTTCACGTGATTGGCTCAAGATTTTCTATGAAGCTTTGTTAAAGCGTGCACCTGGCGTGCTCTGGGATGTGCAGGCAGATGCAAGTTAGGGAGAGCTCACGCTCCCTGCTTATCACCACCGAGGTCAGGAAAGGTGGTTACATCATGAGAAGATGCGTAGTTAGGACGAACTCAAGCACCCTGCTCATTACCACCAAGGCCACAGAAAAGTGATTACAACATTGGAAAAAACATCTTTCTCAGTATATTAGGCCACTTGGGCTCGACACACAGAGAAACAGAGAATAGGAATGTTCATCCACTAAATTTCCCTTCACACCCTTCATGAAAATTATCAAAGATGTGTAACATATTAATCGAACAACAAAACAAGCTGTGTTTCAGTTCAAACCTACAGGGGTGTTGTATAATTTTATTTAAAAATGTTGTAGGTTGGTGACACAGTGGTACAGCGGTTAGTACTGTCCCCTCCCACCAAGAAGGTTCTGGGTTCAACCCTTTTGGCTAACTATGGCCTTTCTGTGCAGAGTTTGCATGTGGGTTTCCTCTGGTTTCCTCCCACAGTCCAAAGACATGCAGATGGCTACTCTACATTGCCCACAGGCGTGACTGTGATTGTTAGCCCAGGGTGTCCGCTGCGTCTCACTCGAAGTTAGCTCCATCTTGCCCCGTGACCCTGATGGGTAAGCGGTATAGATAATAGATGTATGTTGTTGGGTTTATTAAAGCACTTTTCTGATATAAAATGTTGTCCAAGTTGTCAGCATGATTACAATTAATATTCTGTGAGATCTGCCCTGGTGAGAGTAACAGCACTGAGGCAGGGTTGTATAAGGATTCTATTCCAGTCCTCCTTGAAGGACATTTTGGATAAAGAGCCTTTATATTCTTAGTTTTGAGTGTGGGCTTCAATTTTCAATTCAGCTTGGCTTTTCAATTGGGTTCAAGAGACAGACTTACAAGGCCATTGCAAAATGTTGATTTTGCTTTCTTTTAACCACATCTGTGTTGATTTACATGCGCGTTTGGATCTTTCTCTTGCTCTGTCTATGGTCAAGTCAGAACCTCCTGGCAGAGGCAACCAGGTTTTGGGCTGAAATATGCTGCTAGTTCTGAATTCATGATGACATAAACCTTCACAAGAATCTTTAACCCTCCATGGCCTAATGGTTAGAGAAAGAGCTTTGGAACCAAAAAGTTGCTGGTTCGATTCCCTAGACCAGCAGGAATGGCTGAAGTGCCCTTGAGCAAGGCACCTAACCCTTAACTGCTCCCCAGGCTGCTCTGGGTATGTTGTACGTCGCTCTGGATTAAGAGTGTCTGCTAAATGCCTGTAATGCAATGCAGTATAGTGGGGTATCAGATGCTCTGCCTGGTATGCAGTCCAATTTTAACACTGATTTTATGTCTGACCAAATTTTAGTCTCATCTGACCACAGCAATGTCCATTATAGTTCTAAAGAGACATGAACTTTTCTGTGACATTCTAGCAGGAACATCTTTCTTGCAACATTTCCAAACAGCCACAAGAATCAACTAAATTCTAAAACTGTGACCTTTTCCCTTCTTTAACCACCACCACCCTGCTCATTCTGTCTTTTACTCTGGCTGGAAATGTGATTGGTCATAATTTAATCGGCTGTGTAGTTTCTTCTACCTATTACCTGATTGTACAAGTCAAACACCATGCATCTTGCATATTCAAAGGTGTGCAACCTCATATTTATCTCATCTCATTATCTCTAGCTGCTTTATCCTGTTCTACAGGGTTGCAGGCAAGCCGGAGCCTATCCCAGCTGACTACGGGCGAAAGGCGGGGTACACCCTGGACAAGTCGCCAGGTCATCACAGGGCTGACACATAGACACAGACAACCATTCACACTCACATTCACACCTACGCTCAATTTAGAGTCACCAGTTAACCTAACCTGCATGTCTTTGGACTGTGGGGGAAACCGGAGCACCCGGAGGAAACCCACGCGGACACGGGGAGAACATGCAAACTCCGCACAGAAAGGCCCTCGCCGGCCACGGGGCTCGAACCCGGACCTTCTTGCTGTGAGGCGACAGCACTAACCACTACACCACCGTGCCGCCCCCTCATATTTATATTCTAGAGAAATAAGACATGGTTACAAACCTTCCTTAGGGGTTTGGCGCATATATTTTTGAAAGAAAATACTGTTATTCAAAAAAAGTATTTCCAATAAATGGTTTTGGTTAGAACCAAGATAGTTTCTGGTGTTTGAGTGAAGTTTTTTTTTTTACAATAACGTGCTAATTTTTATGAAGGGCACTGTATAAAGTAATTTTCTTGTTGCTTTCTCTGTTTCGATAGATCACCTACTCGTTTGCATAAATAAAGATGATTTGAACAATTGCAAACTTCTTAGATGCACTTAACATATTCCACTCATTTGCCATTTTGTCAAGTCAATTTATTTGTATAGCGTTTTTAACAATAGACATTGTCGCAAAGCAGCTTGACAGAAAAATAAAGATTTTAAACATATCATCTCTAGCCGCTTTATCCTTCTACAGGGTCACAGGCAAGCTGGAGCCTATCCCAGCTGACTACGGGCGAAAGGTGGGGTACACCCTGGACAAGTCGCCAGGTCATCACAGGGCTGACACATAGACACAGACAACCATTCACACTCACGGTCAATTTAGAGTCACCAGTTAACCTAACCTGCATGTCTTTGGACTGTGGGGGGAAACCAGAGCACCCGGAGGAAACCCACGCGGACACGGGGAGAACATGCAAACTCCGCACAGAAAGGCCCTCGCCGGCCACGGGGCTCGAACCCAGGACCTTCTTGCTGTGAGGCGACAGCGCTAACCACTACACCACCGTGCCGCCTGATTTTAAACATATGAATGAATAAATTTATCCCGAATGAGCAAGCTGGAGGTGATTGTGGCAAGGAAAAACCCTGAGGAGAACCAGACTCAAAAGGGAACCCATCCTCATCTGGGTGATAACAGATAGTATGATTATAAATAACTCGCTTCTATAAGTGTGTCCTATATGGTCAAAAAGTAACCAGGAAATTCATTATGGTTTTAACCTGAAGTCTGTTTTGTTGAAGTTATAAACTGTTCTTTGATGATGACTTGAGTGCAAGACTGTTCATGACAACTGCAGCCCTCAAGTTATCATGACAATTGTAGCAAAACTGTAAGTGCCCTGAGCCATCTTCTAAGTGTATCTTTAGACTGTTCATATGAGGCCATCTTCCACAGGAGCCAAGTGATGAGAACTTCAGCCAGAAGTAGGGCATCAGAATGGATCAGGCAGGTCTGAAGAGCAGGAGAGATCAGCATCACTGGTGTCTCAGGATTGATGTGTAACTTGACAGACAGAGAGAGAAACGCAAAATTTTAGGTATGCCTGCTATCACCTAATGGTTAAGAACAGTGTATATTGTGCGCCGAGTGCAAGCGGGGACTCCAGCAAGACTAACTATGACAGCATACAGTGGTGCTTGAAAGTTTGTGAACCCTTTAGAACATTCTATATTTCTGCATAAATATGACCTAAAACATCATCAGATTTTCACACAAGTCCTAAAAGTAGATAAAGAGAACCCAGTTAAACAAAAATATTATACTTGATCATTTATTTATTGAGGAAAATGATCCAATATTACACATCTGTGAGTAGCAAAAGTATATGAACCTCTAGGATTAGCAGTTAATTTGAAGATGAAATTAGAGTCAGGTGTTTTCAATCAATGGGATGACAATCAGGTGTGAGTGGGCACCCTGTTTTATTTAAAGAATAGGGATCTATCAAAGTCTGATCTTCACAACACATGTTTGTGGAAGTGCATTATGGCACGAACAAAGGAGATTTCTGAGGACCTCAGAAAAAATGTTGTTGATGCTCATCAGGATGGAAAAGGTTACAAAACCATCTCGAAAGAGTTTGGACTCCACCAATCCACAGTCAGACAGATTGTGTACAAATGGAGGAAATTCAAGACCATTGTTACCCTCCCCAGGAGTGGTCGCCCAACAAAGATCACTCCAAGAGCAAGGCGTGTAATAGTCGGCGAGGTCACAAAGGACTCCAGGGTAACTTCTAAGCAACTGAAGGCCTCTTTCACATTGGCTAATGTTCATGAGTCCACCATCAGGAGAACACTGAACAACAACGGTGTGCATGGCAGGGTTGCAAGAAGAAAGCCACTGCTCTCCAAAAAGAACATTTGCTGCTCATCTGCAGTTTGCTAAAGATCACATGGACAAGCCAGAAGGCTATTGGAAAATGTTTTATGGACAGATGAGACCAAAATAGAACTTTTTGGTTTAAATGGGAAGCGTTGTTTGGAGAAAGGAAAACACTGCATTCCAGCACAAGAACCATATCCCATCTGTGAAACATGGTGGTGGTAGTATCATGGTTTGGGCCTGTTTTGCTGCATGTGGGCCAGGATGGCTTGCCATCATTGATGGAACAATGAATTCTGAATTATAACAGCGAATTCTAAAGGAAACTATCAGGACATCTGCCCATGAACTGAATCTCAAGAGCAGGTAGGTCATGCAGCAAGACAACGACCCTAAGCACACTAGTCATTCTACCAAAGAATGGTTAAAGAAGAATAAAGTTAATGTTTTGAAATGGCCAAGTCAAAGTCCTGACCTTAATCCAATCAAAATGTTGTGGAAGGACCTGAAGCGAGCAGTTCATGTGAGGAAACCCACCAACATCCCAGAGTTGAAGCTGTTCTGTACGGAGGACAGCATCCATACATCCCAGTTTACAAAAACACTCTATAACCTGAAAACCTTCCAGAGTTGCTCCTTTACCTAATAAAAAAGCTATTAATAAAAGGCTTGACTAAACAGATATGTTTTCAGCCTAGACTTAAACACTGAGACTGTGTCTGAGTCCTGAACACTACTTGAAAGGCTATACCATAACTGTCGAGCTTTGTAAGAGAAGGCTCTGCCCCCTGCTGCAGCCTTCACCATTTGAGGTACCAACAAATAGCCTGCACCTTTTGATCTATGTTGGCATGGCGGGTAATAAAGGACCAGAAGTTCACTCAGGTAATGTGGCACAAGACCATTCAGTGCTTTACAGGTCAATAGTAATATTTTATAATCAATGCAAAATGTGATAGGGAGCCAATGCAGTGTGGATAAGGTAGGGACAATGTGGTCATATCGTCTAGTTCTAGTAAGGACTCTTGCTGCTGCGTTTTGAACTAACTGGAGCTTGTTTATGCACTTACTGGAACATCCAGACAGTAAGGCACTGCAATGATCCAACCTAGAGGTAACAAAGGCATGAACTAGAAGACTATCCTAGTAATATTATCTACATGAGTTTCAAATGAGGGTGGCACGGTGGTGTAGTGGTTAGCACTGTCGCCTCACAGCAAGAAGGTCCGGGTTCGAGCCCCGTGGCCGGCGAGGGCCTTTCTGTGTGGAGTTTGCATGTTCTCCCTGTGTCCGCGTGGGTTTCCTCCGGGTGCTCCGGTTTCCCCCACAGTCCAAAGACATGCAGGTTAGGTTAACTGGTGACTCTAAATTGAGCGTAGGTGTGAATGTGAGTGTGAATGGTTGTCTGTGTCTATGTGTCAGCCCTGTGATGACCTGGCGACTTGTCCAGGGTGTACCCCGCCTTTCGCCCGTAGTCAGCTGGGATAGGCTCCAGCTGGCCTGCGACCCTGTAGAACAGGATAAAGATAATGAGTTTCAAATGAAAGACTGGAGTCAATGATCACCTTGAGGTCTTTTTTTTGCTGCACATGAAGAAACAGAAAGGCCATCCAGAGTTACTATGCAATCAGAAAACTTACTTCTAGCCTACATGTGGTCCTAGTATTAGTACAAGAACTTCTCTTGTCAGAGTTAAGTAGAATAAGCATCCAGTGTCTGTCCTTTACACATTCCTCAATTTTACTAAACTGGTGTTGCTCATCTGGCTGTGCTGACACATACAACTGTGTGTCATCAGCATAACAGTGGAAGGTAATACCATGCTTACGAATAATATTACCCAGACACCCCAACCTGCAGAAACTCATTTCAGGGAGGTGTCGTGACACCCCCTGCTGATGGGGAAAAAAGTCATCTCTCCCCCCCCCCCCAAAAAAATAAATAAATAAATAAATAAAGATGCACATAACAGGGGAGCGATGTACAGTAACATCAACAAATTTTAATTAACTACTAGCATGCTACAGAGCAAGCTATATAAAACAACACTTCTGATATTTCCTTTCATTTTTGCTTTTACATGAATAGAACACAACTTTTTCAGTAACTATTTACATAGGTTGGACATAGCCGGAACGTAGGCCTACTTCCATGTCTTTTCCATGTTAGGATCCAATTTCCTTCCATATCTTCACATGAATAGAACACTGTTTTTTAGCCTAAATGTAGGCCTATTCCTTTTCATGTGACTTTTGCAGGGTTTCATTGTATTTTGATGCTGCTTGCTTTGCAGACTTGAGCAATTTCCCTGAAACTTCAAGCTCATAGCACTCTGTGTCAATAAATTTGTTGATTTTACAGGACATCAGGCTCACAAGAGTTTGGTGAGACATCTGACACCTGAATTCAGTTTTGATGTGATGCACCAAACTGAATGTTCTCTCCACATCACAATTGGAATTAGTCAGAACCAACAACACCTTCATTAACTGGCAGAGCTCCTTGAATCTCTCCTGTGGGTTCACCACCCACAGAGGTAGCAGTAGGGGTTTGGTGCAGTGTGGATTGGGTGGCAGTCGAAGGCAGGGGCCTCGACGACCTGACCCCCGGACACAGCGGCTGGCTGTTGGGACATGGAATGTCACTTCGCTGGGGGGGAAGGAGCCTGAGCTTGTGCGGGAGGTTGAGAGGTACCGGCTAGAGATAGTCGGGCTCACCTCCACGCACAGCTTGGGCTCTGGAACCCAGCTCCTCGAGAGGGGCTGGACTTTCCACTTCTCTGGAGTCGCCCATGGTGAGCGGCGGCGGGCTGGTGTGGGCTTCCTTATAGCTCCCCAGCTCAGCCGCCATGTGTTGGAGTTTACCCCAGTGAACGAGAGGGTCGCCTCTCTGCGCCTTCGGATTGGGGAGAGGGCTCTTGCTGTTGTTTGTGCCTACGGGCCAAATAGCAGTATAGAGTATCCGGCCTTCTTGGAGTCCCTGGGAGAGGTACTGAGGGGTGCTCAGACTGGGGACTCCATTGTGCTACTGGGGGACTTCAATGCTCACGTGGGCGATGACAGTGACACCTGGAGGGGCGTGGTTGGGAGGAACGGCCTCCTCGATCTGAACCCGAGTGGTGTTTTGTTATTGGACTTCTGTGCTAGTCACAGTTTGTCCATAACGAACACCATGTTCGAGCATAGGGGTGTCCATAAGTGCACGTGGCACCAGGACACCTTAGGTCGGAGGTCGATGATCGACCCTATGTCTTGGACACTCGGGTGAAGAGAGGGGCTGAGTTGTCAACTGATCACCACCTGGTGGTGAGTTGGATCCGCTGGCGGAGGAGGAAGCTGGACAGACCTGGCAGGCCCAAACGTATGGTGAGGGTCTGCTGGGAACGTCTGGCCGAGCACTCTGTTGGGGAGGTCTTTAACTCCCACCTCCGGGAGAGCTTTTCCCAGCTTCCGAGGGAGGCGGGGGACATTGAGTCTGAGTGGACCATGTTCTCTACCTCCATTGTGGACGCAGCTGTTCGGAGCTGTGGCCGCAAGGTCTCCGGTGCCTGTCGTGGCGGCAATCCCCGAACCCGGTGGTGGACACCGGAAGTAAGGGATGCCGTCAAGCTGAAGAAGGAGTCCTATCGGGCCATGTTGACCTCCGGGACTCCTGAGGCAGCCGACGGGTATCGGCAGGCCAGGCGTGCTGCAGCTCGGGCAGTTGCGGAGGCAAAAACTCGGAACTGGGAGGAGTTCGGGGAGGCCATGGAGAAGGACTATCGGTCGGCCTCGAAGAAATTCTGGCAAACCGTCCGGCGCCTCAGGAGGGGGAAGCAGTACTCTGCCAACACTGTTTACAGTGCGGGTGGGGAGCTGTTGACCTCGACTGGGGACATTGTCGGGCGGTGGAAGGAATACTTTGAGGATCTCCTCAATCCCACCGTCATGTCTTCCACTGAGGAGACTGAGGCTGATGACTCAGAGGTGGACTCGTCCATTACCCAAGCCGAAGTCACTGAGGTGGTTTGCAAGCTCCTCGGTGGCAAGGCACCGGGGGTGGATGAGATCCGCCCTGAGTATCTCAAGTCTCTGGATGTTGTGGGGCTGTCTTGGTTGACACGCCTCTGCAACATCGCGTGGCGGTCGGGGACAGTGCCTCTGGAGTGGCAGACTGGGGTGGTGGTCCCTCTTTTTAAGAAAGGGGACCGGAGAGTGTGCTCCAATTATAGGGGAATCACACTTCTCAGCCTCCCAGGGAAAGTTTACTCCAGGGTACTGGAGAGGAGAATTCGACCGATAGTCGAACCTCGGATCCAGGAGGAACAATGCGGTTTTCGTCCTGGTCGCGGAACACTGGACCAGCTCTATACCCTTCATAGGGTGCTCGAGGGTTCATGGGAGTTTGCCCAACCAGTCCACATGTGCTTTGTGGATCTGGAGAAGGCATTCGACCGTGTCCCCCGTGGTATTCTGTGGGGGGTGCTTCGGGAGTATGGGGTTCGGGGCTCTTTGCTAAGGGCTGTCCGGTCCCTGTACGAACGGAGCAGGAGTCTGGTTCGCATTGCCGGCAGTAAGTCAGACCTGTTCCCAGTGCATGTTGGACTCCGTCAGGGCTGCCCTTTGTCACCGGTTCTGTTCATAATTTTTATGGACAGAATTTCTAGGCGCAGCCAGGGGCCGGAAGGAATCCTGTTTGGGAACCACAGGATTTCATCTCTGCTTTTTGCGGATGATGTTGTCCTGTTGGCTTCTTCAAACCAGGACCTTCAGCATGCACTGGGGCGGTTTGCAGTCGAGTGTGAAGCGGCTGGGATGAGAATCAGCACCTCCAAGTCCGAGGCCATGGTTCTCGACCGGAAAAGGGTGGCTTGCCCTCTCCAGGTTGGTGGAGAAGTCCTGCCTCAAGTGGAGGAGTTTAAGTATCTCGGGATCTTGTTCACGAGTGAGGGAAGGATGGAGCGTGAGATCGACAGGCGGATCGGTGCAGCCTCCGCAGTGATGCGGTCGCTTTACCGGTCCGTCGTGGTGAAGAAGGAGCTGAGCCAAAAGGCGAAGCTCTCAATTTACCGGTCGATCTACGTTCCGACTCTCACCTATGGTCATGAGCTTTGGGTAATGACAGAAAGAACAAGATCGCGGATACAAGCGGCTGAAATGAGTTTCCTTCGCAGGGTGGCTGGGCGCTCCCTTAGAGATAGGGTGAGAAGCACAGTCACTCGGGAGGAGCTCGGAGTAGAGCCGCTGCTCCTCCACATCGAGAGGAACCAGCTGAGGTGGCTCGGGCATCTTTTTCGGATGCCTCCTGGACGCCTCCCTGGGGAGGTGTTCCAGGCATGTCCCCCCGGGAGGAGGCCCCGGGGAAGACCCAGGACACGCTGGAGGGACTATGTCTCTCGGCTGGCCTGGGAACGCCTCGGTGTTCTTCCCGAGGAGCTGGCCGAGGTGTCTGGGGAAAGGGAAGTTTGGGCTTCCATGCTTAGACTGCTGCCTCCGCGACCCGGTCCTGGATAAGCGGAAGAAGACGAGACGAGCTCCTTGAATCTGACCTGCCCTAAGCTTACTGATTTTACTTTGGACAGCTTCCCCCAGAACTCATCAATTGACAAATTCTTGTAATTTGGGACCAGTGCTTCCAAATTGGTAGAGGTATAATCCAGGACTTCCAAGTGGAGTTGCTCTCTGGCATCTGCCTTCATCACATTAGGGAATCTCTCAGCCAAAGTCAAAATCTGCTCTGGTTGCATATCATCTTGGCTCTCTGGATTAACCACAAATCTGTCGATTTGTCAAGATTTGGTCTCTCATTGGGAATTTTTCCTTTACTTTTTGGAAGCTCCTGACATAGCATGCTCTGGCATCTTTGAAGAATTGCTTTGTCTTGTAAGGGGGGAGGGCTTCCTCACTTAGCAAGTGCCTCTTTGTCAAGAACCCAACAAAAAGCTCTTCATCTTCACAGTGGATTTCAGGGTTACTCACGTCTATCTCCTGCACTTTCTGTTCTCTCAACACCTTTGGCACAATAAATCTGCTTGCTATGTCATGCAGGAGCTCTTCAACACTGTCGTTTAATTTGAAAAGAATGGGTGCCTTGTTTTGAAAAATCAAATTAAATTTGTCAAAACACTGTGTGACATTGTGGAGAAAGCGAATGTCAATTTTCATAATTGGGTCAGTCAGCCTCTTCTGAATATCACAGGACTTCTGATTCTCACTGTGTGATTCAAAATAAGAAGTAAAGGCAGGCCATTGGTTAAGTAGATGGTCCAAACATTTTCCCAAAGAAAGCCATCGTGTAGGGCAGTGCTTTTGTACTCTCTGCTGGGCTACATTACAGAAATCCTGAAACTGTTTAAGTTCCTCTCTTCTTTTTGAACTTTTCTCAAAGTAGTAGTAGATGTCAATTAGCAATTCTTCAGGTGACACTGAGCGCTCTTTAGCAGCAGTTTTGGCACATAATTAACCAAGTGACTAGGACAGCCAACACTGTATATACCGTATGTGGGGCCTGTGCTTTCACTCTTGATAAGACAGTTGTTTTTGCCAATCATAACATTGCAGTTGTCTCTACTGAATCCTATGCAATTAGACCATTCAAGGCCTTTTTCATGCATGGATGATGCAATGCAGTTGAATATATTTTCAGCTTTGGCATCATTGCACACTGGCATATCCACAAATCCAACTGTCACTTTATCCTGTGCTTCCCTGTAGTACCTGACTAAAATAGCACATTCTTTCTCACACATGACGTCATTGCTTTCATTAACCAAGGTACTGTATGGCCTTTTTTCTGTCCGGATTAATTTGTACACATCCTCTGAACATTCAGGTTCCAGTGCCAGGTTCATCATCGCTGCTGTCTTAGTGGAGGAGCAGGCATAATTTCTTGCTATTTCCAAGTCTGGAAACATTTTCCTAAATAACTTGCCAGTGTGCCTACACACATGGAATGGCACATTATGTTCAACAACAAAAGATGTGAAATACACCTCGGCTGTAGTAACCTTCTCAATGAGACTCTGCTTTTCTGATGAAAAGAACTGAGATATATTGGAGCAGCCTTCCCTGCGCTTAGCCTCCCTAATATGTTGTGCTCCCTAAAAGATATGAAAGCATATATTATTATTATATTATACTATTATATTATATTATATTATATTATATTATATTATATTATATTATATTATATTATATTATATTATGTAAGGGGCGGCACGGTGGTGCAGTGGTTAGCGCTGTCGCCTCACAGCAAGAAGGTCCGGGTTCGAGCCCCGTGGCCGGTGAGGGCCTTTCTGTGTGGAGTTTGCATGTTCTCCCCGTGTCCGCGTGGGTTTCCTCCGGGTGCTCCGGTTTCCCCCACAGTCCAAAGACATGCAGGTTAGGTTAACTGGTGACTCTAAATTGAGCGTAGGTGTGAATGTGAGTGTGAATGGTTGTCTGTGTCTATGTGTCAGCCCTGTGATGACCTGGCGACTTGTCCAGGGTGTACCCCGCCTTTCGCCCGTAGTCAGCTGGGATAGGCTCCAGCTTGCCTGCGACCCTGTAGAACAGGATAAAGCGGCTAGAGATAATGAGATGAGATATTTATGTAAGAGGTGGCACGGTGGTGTAGTGGTTAGGCTGTTCCTTTAATTCCAATGACACAGTCTATCAAGGAGAATGGAATGATCAATGGTGTCAAAGGCTGCACTAAGGTCAAGCAGCCCTGATCAGAGGCCAGCAGTAGGTCATTATCAGAGGTCACTTTGTTGATTGTATAAGTACTGACGTGTGTGTCAGGGGTGTATACAGTATACTGTATCTATGTTGAGAATCTGACACTGATGAAGGGTTCCTATAGATGCGGTGGAGGGGCGCTGACAAACTGCATAGCAACAGATGGACTAGTCAGTAATTGCATAGCTACAAAAGGACCTATAAGGTCAGCTTACCTGACAAAATGACCAATGAGTGCTGGAAAGGTTGGTGTAGAACAATTTTATAGTACAATTCCAACAGTATATATTGTGTAAAATCCAAAGCCTGTAAATAAACTGGTCCAACTCACCGCAATCCTTTAAAGACAATAATATTTCAGCCATTAAAAGGTCTGCAATAATCTGAGGAATTGTAATGATTACAAAGTATTTACATTGCACCATGGTGTATTAAGTGACCACGAGTTGGCCTAGTGGTTAGCGTGTCCGTCGCTCGACCGGGAGATCATGAGTTCTACTCACGGTCGGGTCATACCAAAGACCATCATAAAAATGGTATCTACTACCGTCTGGCAATACAGATGCGAGTGGGGAAGTCAAATTCTCACGGTTACCCTAACCTGTATAGGCGAAAGGCTGAGGGCTATCGAAACGGTGATCGGCGCCGCACCCATACGCCTTAGAGTTGGTTAGTACTGGGACAGGAAACTGCCTGGGAAGACCAGATTCTGGCATGAGATGGACTTTGACTTGATTTTGATAGTGTATTAACAGGGCAATTCTAATGGTGTAAGTCTTTGCCTTTGCCACTTGAGGGCAGCACATCACTAAATATCCTCATTCAGTGACCTGGTTCTCTACATTACTTATTTTTGTTTGCTAGGTACATTTAGTTAGTTCAATTCCAGCCTACTATATATACAACCCCAAATCAGAAAAAGTTGGAATGATGTGGAAAATGCAAATCAAACAAACAAATGATTTCTAAATTTACTTTGACTTGAATTTCATTGTAGACAGTATGAACCCAAGATATTTCCTGTTTCTTTCTAGTCAACTTTATTTCATTTGTTAATATACATCCATTCCTGCGTTTCAGGCCTGTAACACTTGCCCAAAAAAATTGGAATGGACACAGTTTAGGGTTTGTAATGAGGTAAAACAATTAAATAACAAGAGTCATCAGGAGATGACACATCCCCCTGGCCCCCACATGAAACCCTACTCCAATTTTTCCGAAGTTGAATTGGTTGCCTTAGAAATACGGAAAAAATAAAAATCGTATAAATCCCAAAATGTCAAAAGGCACAACTCCTCTAGTCAATTAACATAATTGTCAGGTTTCGTGAAAAAGATTCCTAATAGTTTTTTTGTTATGCTCCGGAAACTAAAATGCTTACAGACGGACAGATAGCTGGACAGAGCAATAGCTATATCCCCCTGTGTTATATGCTGGAGGGGATAATGATGCGATTTGAAACAGGTGATGTCAACAGGTGACTGTAATCATCATTTAGTACAAACTCAGTTTCCAGGAAAGGCCTAGACTTTGAGGAGCAAACGCAGGCTGAGGATCTCAAGTTTGTCAACAAATGCGTGAGAAAATTGTTGAAATGTTTAAAAACAATGTTCCTCAAAGAAAGATACAAATGGATTTGGATATTTCACCCTCTATGCTGCTAAATATCATTAAACAATTCAAGGAGTCTGGAGGAATTTCGATGCGTAAAGGGCAAGGGCTCAAGCCTAATCTGAACACCAGTAAGCTCAGGTTCCTCAGACGGCACTGCATCAAGAACCATCATTCGTCTACAGCTGATATAACCACGTGGGCTTGGGATTACTTTGGCAAACCTTTGTCAAGCACTACAATATGGTGTTACATCCATGAATTCCAGTTAAAACAAAATTGAAGCCTTATGTTCAGTGTATCCAGAAGCGCCATCAACTTCTCTGAGTTCAGAGGCATCTGGGATGAACCATCACTCAGTGGAAATGTGTATTGTGATCAGACAAATCAGTATTCCAGGACTTTTTTTTTTTAAGGACACTGTGTGGTCCAGACCAAAGACGAAAAGAACCAACCAGACTCTTCTCTCTGATCATTTTCCTGAATGGAACTGATGACCTGAAACATCAGATTAGTCCAACCTAATCTGCTTTAGTCCGATCAATCTAATTTTCTATACACGTTTATTGCATTACAGATCATCCTGCTAATCTTATCTTCTTTTATCTTTATTACAGAATGGAATTATGGCCTGATAAGGCGGAAAAAAGAAAGTGGTCCATTTCATTGGAGCTGCTTTCATCTCGTAGCAGGTGAAAGTGTCAGTGAGCTGAAAATCATTAGATGAGAAAACAAGCAGCATTTTTAGCAAGTCAGTTGTGTTTATGAACCCAGTGATCCCTAAATGACGTGTGTGTGTGTGTGTGTAGAGCAGTTTATCCAGCCTGTGTTCTGCCTTAATAGCAAGGGAAAAAAAAAAGTTTTGTAATTATTGATTTGGTTCAAAAGGCTCTTCATATTTTATAAGCAGGAACTATGTATAGTTCATTTGCTTCTTTGTAAATGCTGAATTAATTTCTTAAGATGTATTCACATGCGCAACTTTATTTCACTTTTTAATTGTGTGTACCGTATACAAGAATCGATCACTGGACCATCAAGTCCACTTTTCCATATCCTGTATTTTCTTTTTCTCAGCATCCCATGTACTTTTCCCGTGGAACACATCTGTGGTTCTGTATAGTAAGAGTCAAGCAAAGTTTTGAGGTTTTTCTACTCAACATGGGTATGAACTGTGGTACACTCAAAACCAAAGATGTCTCAAGTGCACCATGGTGAAACGGCTCAACCACTTTCTGTGAGAGAAGAGTTGCCCATGGGAATATCCACGCAGAGCACTTTGCTTGATGGAGGCAACACAATTACAGCCTGAAAGTGCTGTACTAATGAACCAAAATGTAGTTTCACTTTTTAAAAATACCCTTGCTTGAAACCTTTCCGGAAATAATTGGCACCTTCATGTCCATGACTTGGGTATCTTGGTAATTCCTGTTTGGCATAGTGAGAACTGATCATGCTCTTTGTTGCAGGATGGAATGACTGGGTTTAAGCTGTTTCCAAAATTTCGGGGTCCAGGCACTGAACCACATCTGCGATTGATAGGATATCTTCAGCTTTTCATGGCTTTTGATGTTTTAGATAAGAGTACTGCCACACCCAAAGTTAGTACCATGGACAGTGTCCGTTGCTACACATGGTCCAGGATGGGTCAATGCAAAATCATGGCCAGCCATAAAGCATTAATTAATTCCTATAAACTCTCCTGGATGGTCACACAGTAAGGAGATACACTCTAAAAAAATAAAGGTGCTTCAGTGGTTCTTCAAATCTCTGGATGGTTCCATGGAGAGTCAAAACTCTGTGATGAACCATTACATTATGCGAAAGGTTCTTCACATTGGAAATGGTTCTTCAGATCCTGGCTTTCTCTTACCATTTGCTGGTCAATGCACATAGGCTATGTTTACACAAATCTCTCTTCACTGCTCAAACAAATGGTTTAAATGGTTCTTTAAAGAACTGTTGCATGAACGGTTCTTTGAAGCCCTGAAAAAGGTTCTTCTCAGTCCATTTGTTACTAGAGTTCCTTGGTTTCCCCATTTTACAATAATTCAGTCTTCTGTGTCAGTTGCTTTGTCTAACTTCTAGGTTATCTTGTATAAATGGGAGAAAACATCCTTGCTAAACTTGTTAAATGTAAGTAAAAAGAAAGCAAATAAGAAAAAATAGTGAAAAAAGCGGAAAAGAGGAGTTCAAGCAGGAGCAAAGCAAAAAGCGTCCTACTCGCTTGAGTAGGAGGAGCAGAGCAACTTCCATAGCTATGCAGACGACACTCAGCTTTACTTAGCTATGTCACCTAATGACTATGCCCCTCTTGAGTCTCTTCATAGATGCATTGACCAAATTAACAAATGGATGTCTCACAATTTTCTTCAGCTGAACGCAGATAAAACTGAAGTAATTATATTTGGCAAAAAGGAGGAAAGGCTTAGGATTGCCACTGTTCTTGAAACTAAGGGGCTTAAAGCAAAGGATACTGTCAAAAACCTTGGTGTCCTTATTGACAGTGAACTTAACTTCAACAGTCATATGAAAGTGGTAAAAAAGTCTGCATTCTATCACCTAAAAAACATTTCTAAACTCAGGGGTCTCATGTCAAAGCATGATCTAGAAAAACTTATTCATGCTTTCATCTCCAGTAGGGTTGATTACTGCAATAGCCTTTTCATAGGTCTGCCAAAAAAGACCATCAAAGAGCTTCAACTAATCCAAAATGCAGCAGCAAGGGTTCTTACAAGAACAAAAAGGGTAGTTCATATCACTCCAATCCTAAGGTCTCTGCACTGGCTCCCAGTGAGCTATAGAATTGACTTTAAAGCATTACTTCTTCTATTTAAAACATTAAATGGGATGGGACCCAGCTACCTACTGGATATGTTTCAATTATATGCACCAACTAGGTCTCTAAGATCACAGGAGAAAAACTTGCTAGTAATACCAGCTGTCAAAACGAAGCAGCCTTTAGTTGCTATGCTGCTAAGCTTTGGAACCAACTTCCAGATGATATCAAAAATGCTCCTACTGTTGTTAGTTTTAAATCCAGGCTCAAGACAAAGCTGTTTTCAGATGCTTTCACTTGATTAATTTTTACCTAAAGTGTAATTAATTTCCTTTAACATAATTTCTTTTAATTTTGATTTTAATGATTTTACTTTCTTTATTTTAATTTCTTTTTAATCTTGGATTTTAATGATTTTACTTTTACTTTAATTCTTTGTTACTGTGATCTTCGTAGATTTTGTCTGCGGGATGATTTTTGGTGATCCTCGTGGAAGAGCCACGGGAAGAGCGCGCTTTATGAGTTAAACCCATAATAATAATTAATCTCGAGGCTGATTAACTTTATTTCATTTTATTCATTTAATTTCTACTATTGTTTAATTCTTATTATTTTTCTTCCCCAATTATTTTATGTAATTTTATTTTCTATTGTTTACTGTTCTGCTTTTACTTCTGTAAAGCACATTGAACTGCCACTGTGTATGAAATGTGCTATATAAATAAACTTGCCTTGCCTTGCTTGAAACCTTTCCGGAAATAATTGGCACCTTCATGTCCATGACTTGGGTATCTTGGTAATTCCTGTTTGGCATAGTGAGAACTGATCATGCTCTTTGTTGCAGGATGGAATGACTGGGTTTAAGCTGTTTCCAAAATTTCGGGGTCCAGGCACTGAACCACATCTGCGATTGATAGGATATCTTCAGCTTTTCATGGCTTTTGATGTTTTAGATAAGAGTACTGCCACACCCAAAGTTAGTACCATGGACAGTGTCCGTTGCTACACATGGTCCAGGATGGGTCAATGCAAAATCATGGCCAGCCATAAAGCATTAATTAATTCCTATAAACTCTCCTGGATGGTCACACAGTAAGGAGATACACTCTAAAAAAATAAAGGTGCTTCAGTGGTTCTTCAAATCTCTGGATGGTTCCATGGAGAGTCAAAACTCTGTGATGAACCATTACATTATGCGAAAGGTTCTTCACATTGGAAATGGTTCTTCAGATCCTGGCTTTCTCTTACCATTTGCTGGTCAATGCACATAGGCTATGTTTACACAAATCTCTCTTCACTGCTCAAACAAATGGTTTAAATGGTTCTTTAAAGAACTGTTGCATGAACGGTTCTTTGAAGCCCTGAAAAAGGTTCTTCTATGGCATCGCCCTGAAGAACCGGTACTGGCCCCATTATTTTTTAGAGTGTAATGAGAACACTGTAAGCTGAAGGAGAAGACAGGTTTTTACAAGCATGTCTGAAACAGTACTCCCCTGCTCCCTCTACCCGAGCTGCAGATGACCCTGACAAATCCAGGCCTCCAACATAGTGGTGAAGTGGGGCTTCTTTGCAACACAGAGTGACGAGAGCACTCGCACTGAGCCATGCACACTCCCCGTCCCCCCACTCATCTACCCATATTTATTGAACAAGCCATCTGTGGTGGTGGTGGTGGTGGTTGTTGTTATTTACAAATCAGCCTAGTCTGGATGGTCAAGTTGAAATTAAACCATGAAACTTAATATTGATGATTTTTCTAATTTCATCCATCTTGGTTGTGACATTTTTGTACATCAATGTTTCACTGCTTGGCCTGTAATAAGGATAAAGCTGTATAAAGTAATTTAATAACTCTGTTTTTGTATTTGCTTTAAACTTGTATCATCTTTAAGAATGAGCATATTTGAAAGGTTTCGGAAAGATATAATTTTTTTTTTAACATTTTCTGTGTTCTTATCTCTTGATGGTCAGTTTATGTTTCAGTGATTAGACCCCCTAAGAGTTAAATGTAACATTTTCCCTATGAGTCAGATTTTTACAGTTCTGTTCTTGGGCCCCTAAGAATTAAATGTAACGTATACCATATTAATCACATTTATGGCTCTGTGCTTGGACCCCAAATAGTTAAATAGAACATATACCATATTACCTATGGTGTAGGTGGTTAGCATGGTTGCATCACAGCAAGAAGGTTCTGGGTTCGAGCCCAGCAGCTGGCGGGGCCTTTCTGTGTGGAGTTTCTCCCCGTGTCCGCGTGGGTTTCCTCCGGGTGCTCCGGTTTCCCTCACAGTTCAAAGACATGTGGGACGGCCTTGGGCTGAGGTGCCCTTGAGCGAGGCACCTAACTCCCAACTGCTCCCCGGGCGCTGTTAGCATGGCTGCCCACTGTTCTGGGTATGTGTGTGTTCACTGCTTCAGATGGGTTAAATGCAGAGAGGAATTTCACAAGTGTATGATGAATAAAATTTTGCTTTCTTCTTTCTTTCTAGTCACGTTTGCAGTTCTGTACTCGTGCCCCTAAGAATTAAATGTAACACAGTCACATTTATGCTTCTATTCTTGGGCCCCTAAGAGTTAAATCTATTTCATTTCAAAGTTAAATCTATTTCTATTCAGATAGGCATATCATTGCCAGTAGAATAATTTGATTTTAATGTTGATATTACAGCATATTCAATTTTCATTTTTGTTACCATTACGACATTAGCTAGATATAATTTGTATAAAATATATATTTAAGTGAAGTTCGTGTAATATTTATAGTTATTTATATATTGTAAGCCCAGGTCGGGCGCCGTGCTTTGCATGGGCTGAGCCAAATGCAAGTGAGCAAAACCTATTGTTTGGGTTCGGCCCATGTGGGGTGTGGCGTTTGATCTGGGCATAAGACAGGCTAACTATCCATCCATCCATTATCTGTAGCAGCTTATCCTAGGAGCATATCCTAGCTGACTATAGGTGAGAGGCGGGGTACACCCTGGACAAGTCGCCAGGTCATCGCAGTGCTGACACACAGAGACAAACAACCATTCACACTCACATTCACACCTACGGTCAATTTAGAGCCACCTAACCTAACCTGCATGTCTTTGGACTGTGGGGGAAACCAGAGCACCCGGAGGAAACCCACGCAGACATGGGGAGAACATGCAAACTCCACACAGAAAGGCCCTCATTGGCCGCTGGGCTTGAACCCAGAACCTTCTTGCTGTGAGGTGACAGTGCTAACCACTACACCACCATGCCGCCCCCATCAATCCATTATCTGTAACCGCTTATCCTGTGGAGCATATCCCAGTTGACTACGGGCGAAAGGCGGGTCACACCCTGGACAAGTCGCCAGGTCATCACAGGGCTGACACACAGAGACAAACAACCATTCACACCTACGGTCAATTTAGAGCCACCAATTAACCTAACCTGCATGTCTTTGGACTATGGGGGAAACCAGAGCACCCGGAGGAAACCCACGCAGACACGGGGAGAACATGCAAACTCCGCACAGAAAGGCCCTCATTGGCCGCTGGGCTTGAACCCAGAACCTTCTTGCTGTGAGGTGACAGTGCTAACCACTACACCACCGTGCCACCCCCATCAATCCATTATCTGTAACCGCTTATCCTGTGGAACATATCCCAGTTGACTACGGGCGAAAGGCGGGGTACACCCTGGACAAGTCGCCAGGTCATCACAGGACTGACACACAGAGACAAACAACCATTCACATCTACGGTCAATTTAGAGCCACCAATTAACCTAACCTGCATGTCTTTGGACTGTGGGGGGAAACCGGAGCACCCGGAGGAAACCCACGCAGACATGGGGAGAACATGCAAACTCCACACAGAAAGGCTCTTGTTGGCTGCTGGGCTTGAACCCAGAACCTTCCTGCTGTGATGCAACAGTGCTAACTACTGCACCACCGTGCCGCCCCATCCATCCATCCATCATCTGTAGCCGCTTATCCTGTGGAGCCTATCCCAGTTGACTATAGGCAAGAGGCGGGGTACACCCTGGACAAGTTGCCAGGTCATCGCAGGACTGACACATAGACACAAACAACCATTCACACTCACATTCACACCTACGGTCAATTTAGAGCCACCAATTAGCCTAACCTGCATGTCTTTGGACTGTAGAGGAAACCGGAGCACCCGGAGGAAACCCACACAGACACGGTAAGAACATACAAACTCCACACAGAAAGGCCCTCGTTGGCTGCTGGGCTCGAACCCAGAACCTTCTTGCTGTGAGGTGACAGTGCTAACCACTACACCACCGTACCGCCCCATCCATCCATCCATCCATCCATCCATCATCTGTAGCCGCTTATCCTGTGGAGCCTATCCCAGTTGACTATAGGCGAGAGGTGTGGTACACTCTGGACAAGTTGCCAGGTCATTGCCGGACTGACACATAGACACAAACAACCATTCACACCTACGGTCAATTTAGAGCCACCAATTAACCTAACCTGCATGTCTTTGGACTGTAGAGGAAACCGGAGCACCCGGAGGAAACCCACACAGACACGGCAAGAACATGCAAACTCCACACAGAAAGGCCCTCGTTGGCTGCTGGGCTCGAACCCAGAACCTTCTTGCTGTGAGGTGACAGTGCGGACCACTACACCACCATGCCGCCTCCATCCATCCATCCATCCATCCATCCATCCATCCATCCATCATCTGTAGCCGCTTATCCTGTGGAGCCTATCCCAGTTGGCGAGAGGCGGGGTACACCCTGGACAAGTTGCCAGGTCATCGCAGGACTGACACATAGACACAAACAACCATTCACACCTACGGTCAATTTAGAGCCACCAATTAACCTAACCTGCATGTCTTTGGACTGTAGAGGAAACCGGAGCACCCGGAGGAAATCCACACAGACACGGCAAGAACATGCAAACTCCACACAGAAAGGCCCTTGTTGGCTGCTGGGCTCGAACCCAGAACCTTCTTGCTGTGAGGCGACAGTGCGGACCACTACACCACCGTACCACCCCATCCATCCATCCATCCATCCATCCATCCATCATCTGTAGCCGCTTATCCTGTGGAGCCTATCCCAGTTGACTATAGGCGAGAGGCGGGGTACACCCTGGACAAGTCGCCAGGTCATCGCAGGACTGACACACAGATACAAACAACCATTCACCTACGGTCAATATAGAGCCACCAGTTAACCTAACCTGCATGTCTTTGGACTGTAGAGGAAACCCACACAGACACGGCAAGAACATGCAAACTCCACACAGGCTGCTGGGCTCGAACCCAGAACCTTCTTGCTGTGAGGCGACAGTGCGAACCACTACACCTCCGTGCCACCATTAGTGTTCATATTAGTATTATAAATGTAACAGTCACATTTATGGTTCTGTTCTTGGGCCCCTAAGAATTAAATGTAGCATCAGATTTCCAGTTTCATGCGTGAACTCCTAAACCCTATTAGTCACAGTTATGTTTCTGTGCTTTTGCCACCAGTTTGTCATGACACTTAACATCAGATATAAAATTTAGTTGTGAAATGTGTCTGAATGAAGCCCAGAACTATTGATTGGCAGTAGAAAGTGTCTTTTAAATAAATGTGCACAAATAAATGTTTTTTTAAAGAGACAACATGATGAAGAGACATTAATCCGTCTAAAAACATGTCAATTCTTTCGTACGTACGATTCGTAGGTATCGATTCATTTGAAGAGTCGTTCAGAGATGAACCGATTCGTTCGCTCCTGTCACTGTGACTCAGGGTGTCGGTGAACTCGTCGGTGGTGGAGTGAGCAGTCTGGGGTGCACACAGGGCTGGAGGGACCGGGTGAAGTGTGAGGATTTTTGCAGCGGGTTTAGCTCGGTTCGTGTTGGCGTGGTGAATCGACTCACTGTTCAGACGCTCCTGATACACAGAGGATGAACACTGACGGTGCGTCTATGGACCGGGACTGAGCGGAGTGCGCGTGTGACGGAGCTGCCTCTGCCTCTGCCCTGCCTCTGCTCTGCCTCTGCCTCCTCCACCGCATCAGGTATTTCACTTTTTATTCACAACACATGCACATGGTTCAGGTACTGAATTACTGACGCGACTGAATAATAAGGCATGAAAGCATCCATTTGTCTGTTGAGCTCCAGACTTTAAATGAGGTGGAGTGTGTTTGCACATTTGTGAGCAAAGAATTTAGACAGAAAAGTGTTCAGCTTGTGGAATAAATCACTGCTGCTGCTCCTGCTTCATGTAAAATACTGAATTTACAGATGTGTGTGTGTGTGTTTATATTTTGGTGATTACCAAATGGCCCCACAAGAATGGGAAGATCTGACAGTTTTGACCTTGTGAGGACATTTGATTGGTCCCCACAAAGAAAATTGCTCATTCACAATAATAATAATAATAATAATAATAATAATGCAGAGGACGGTACGGAGGTGTAGTGGTTCGCACTGCCGCCTCACAGCAAGAAGGTTCTGGGTTCGAGCCCAGCAGCCTGTGCGGAGTTTGCATGTTCTTGCCGTGTCTGTGTGGGTTTCCTCTACAGTCCAAAGACATGCAGGTACCCCGCCTCTCGCCTATAGTCAACTGGGATAGGCTCCACAGGATAAGCGGCTACAGATAATGGATGGGGGCGGCACGGTGGTGCAGTGGTTAGTACTGTCACATCACAGCAAGAAGGTTCTGGGTTCGAGCCCCGTGGCCGGCGAGGGCCTTTCTGTGCGGAGTTTGCATGTTCTCCCCGTGTCCGCGTGGGTTTCCTCCGGGTGCTCCGGTTTCCCCCACAGTCCAAAGACATGCAGGTTAGGTTAACTGGTGACTCTAAATTGACCGTAGGTGTGAATGTGAGTGTGAATGGTTGTCTGTGTCTATGTGTCAGCCCTGTGATGACCTGGCGACTTGTCCAGGGTGTACCCCGCCTTTCGCCCGTAGTCAGCTGGGATAGGCTCCGGCTTGCCTGCGACCCTGTAGAACAGGATAAGCGGCTACACATAATGGATGGATGGATGAATACTAATAATAATAATTTATTGACTTATAGTGCATGTATTATATTAAATAATATGCTCACAGGCGCATTACAGAAGATAAATTACAATAAAATATAGTTAGCCTGGGGTGGCACAGAGGTGTAGTGGTTAGCACTCTCGCCTCACAGCAAGAAGGTCTGGGTTCGAGCCCAGCGGCCAGCGAGGGCCTTTCTGTGCGGAGTTTGCATGTTCTCCCCGTGTCCGCGTGGGTTTCCTCCGGGTGCTCCGGTTTCCCCCACAGTCCAAAGACATGCAGGTTAGGTTAACTGGTGACTCTAAATTGACCGTAGGTGTGAATGTGAGTGTGAATGGTTGTCTGTGTCTATGTGTCAGCCCTGTGATGACCTGGCGACTTGTCCAGGGTGTACCCCGCCTTTCGCCCGTAGT
Organism: Neoarius graeffei; assembly: GCF_027579695.1. Classification (NCBI taxonomy): domain Eukaryota; kingdom Metazoa; phylum Chordata; class Actinopteri; order Siluriformes; family Ariidae; genus Neoarius; species Neoarius graeffei. The sequence goes on from NC_083580.1 coordinate 8,706,462, forward strand.
CAGCTGGGATAGGCTCCAGCTTGCCTGCGACCCTGTAGAACAGGATAAAGCGGCTACAGATAATGGATGGATGGATAATAATAATGCAGCTTTATTGAACAAAACACGAATCATTTTATTTAATGAAATTAAGGTTAGGGTTAGATTTAGATTTATGTTTAAATGTAGGCCTAACTTTAATTAGACACATTAATAACACTGTCAGTGCAACATCCTCGGAAGGGTTTGTGTTTGTTGATGTTCAATGTCTGGACGTTAAATCTGTGTACTGCAGGTCAGAGCTGAAACCTCCTCTCAGTGCGTCAAGCTCAGATACAGATAGCAGATGCTTTTCTAATCCGTTTGAAATTACTTACCTTGGTATTTTGGCTGGTATTTGGTTACGATTTCTGCTTAGATTTGAACATCGTGTCACTGTCATTGTCTGCTTCAAACTTATTCACTCGAGTGCTGTATACGTAAATATCCATGTGTACAATGTTGAATGTGTGCTGGAACACAGTGACTAAAGGACCAGGACATTTCCATATGCGGTTCATAAGCAAACAAAACTTTAACCCCCCCCCGTCAATAATGTGACTTGAGTTTGTGACCTCATATGTATTTTCTACATGGGGACAGTGCAAAAAAAAATTGACATCTTAACAAGTGAAAATATCTTGAAAATAGTCATATTTATTTAATATTCCTTATTATTCTATCCACATTCACTGGATATGAGCAATCGGGCACTCTGATTGGCTACTCTACTACTAGGATATCAGCTCATATACCATGAGTAGAGAAAAACAAAATGGCGGAGCGTGTTGCTGAAGCAATCGAAGATGAAATAAAAACTACTCGAAAACAAAAAAACCCTAAAAAAACAACAAAATATGGAATGAAAGTATTTGATGGTAAGAACGTATTTTTTTTATTTTTCATGATTATTATTATTATCGTGTTTTTCACAAATTGCTCCTGTCGTTTCGCCGGTTTGTTTAGATTCTAAGCGGAAATGATTTTGTCGGACGTTTTGTATAAAGTCTTTATTTATCGAATTTGCAAAAAATAAAATAAAAATGCTCCATTTCTCAAAATCCAGTGAATGTGGACAGAATAAAACAGTTATTCAATTCAATCTTGTCGTACATGGCTTATAGCTGACTCAGTGCTACGCGCCTTGTTGGATATCAGCTCATGTACGACTCGATTTTGTGGAACAATTGTTAATTATAATAATAACTGAAACTTAAATATAAAACGGCTTCACACACGATACAACAGAACATACAGTACGACATACTGATGACTTGCGCAATAAGGCTGCCGGATATTTCTTACTCGTCCCACAGTGCTGTTGAATTCTCAATTCTGATTGGTCAGAATGTGCTGATTAATTTCTATAACAGCAGCTGTGACTGTAGTTCCTGCTCCAATTCAAACGGCTACTGTATATTAATGCGCTTGTTCTAATACGTTATCGTTTCTATAGTAACAGCTCATTCACGTCATCTACTACTACTACTAATAATAAATAAACTGTTATTTAATGACAAAAACAGTATAATCGTTGCTATGGTAAAATTTTCTCAAAGGAGATGTTTGTTTAACGTTAATGGAAGGAGTCTCCAGTGTCAGTGCTTTGAAATGGTCAGTAAGTTTTCTGATATGGGAAAGTCTTCAGGTAACGCAACAAGCTTAAATTTTGATCTTATCAACTTGAAAAGAAAGATGGAGGAAAGCCTGATGAGAGAAAGACTGTTTATAGCTGCTATAATATAAGCAATAAGAGGAATTGAATTGTGGTTGAAAATGTCTCGTTGTTTCATCAGTTAAAAATGTGGTATAAGATGAATAAAACACTTCAGGACATGCCATTACTGGAAAATAATCAACTTTGTAATGTTTCTCCATTTCCTACATGTCTTTTGGCAAATGCGTTTATACAAAGGAATCTATGATGACGTGGAAGCCATGGCCTAATGGCTGAAGAGAGGAGCAGCTTTGGGACCAATAGGTTGTCGGGTCGATTCCCTGGACCATCAGGAATGGCTGAAGTGCCCTTGAGCAAGGCACCGAACCCAACTGCTCCCCAGGCTGCTCTGGGTGTGTCGTACATCTGCTAAATGCCATTCATGTAATGTAATGTTTAAGGGCCGAACACTGGCAGCTTGGAGGCACCAGGATTCAATCTCACACCCTTCTGATCAGTAGTCCAGAGCCCTAAGCAATGAGTTGCCACTTATCCACGTGTCGCTGATGAACCCAGAGCTTCATCTCATTCCGTGCATCAGTGAAGTCGGCTTTGTTGGAGGAAAATACTGAAGCAGGTTTTAGTGTTTTGGAATTGAATATTTTTTTGTAATCCTGTCATGCAAGAGACACTTTCTCTCTTTTGTCTGTCGTCTCCCTGATGAGAGACTTGATGAGATGAAACAGGTTTGTTTTCCAGCCTCACACAGCATCTGGGAGAAGAAATACTCCGCTGCTTGAGATGGAGGTATGACGTTGATGAAAATGCTTTCCACTGCTAGCTGACTGCACTGCCGAACATCCATGCAATGGTGTGAGAGAGAGAGAGAGAGAGAGAGAGAGAGAGAGAAACAGGTAGAAGCCAAAGCTCAGAGTGACTCAAACTGTCGGACTCTTGTCAGATTTATTGACAGGACACGCAAATGTGATTGGATATGTCTTGATCTCCCTCTCCCTCTCTCTCTTGCCCCCTCTTCTCTCTCTCTCTCCCCTCTCCTGCTCTATCTCCGTCCCTCTCCCTCCCTCTTTCTCCCTCCCTCCCTCTCTCGCCCCCTCTCTCTCTTTCTCCCGCTCTCTCTCCCTCTCTCCCGCTCTCTCGCCCCCTCTCTCTCCCTCTCTCCTGCTCTCTCTCCGTCCCTCTCCCTCCCTCTTTCTCCCTCCCTCCCTCTATCGCCCCCCCTCTCTCTCTCTCCCTCCCGCCCTGTCTTTCTCTCTCTCTCCCCCCTCCCTCTTTCTTTCTCCCCTTCCTCTCTCCCTCTCTCTCTCTCCCCCTCCCCCCCCCTCTCTCTCTCTATCTCTCTCTCTCGTGGGTGGTGTTGACGGTGGGCCTTGGCTTTACCTGTAGCACATAACAATATATTCTTCACGTGTAGCTTTGTGTGGATGTCATTGCCTGTTCCCCTTCCACTCTCTCTCTCTCTCTCTCTCTCTCTAAAATGAGCTCATTTCAAACCACATTAAAGACAAATATTCTGTAAAACGAGTTCAGTAAATCATCATTTACTGAGCAGCTACATCCACTTGCAGCATGAGGCAGCAGCGGGGAGCTCGTACCTCCAACAGGGCGAGAGCGTTTATTTTCCAGAGGGTGGAAATCATACACAAGCAATTCAGTCTCACTTTGTCTGGAAGTCGCTTTTCCCTTTTCACATTTAATCTTTTTTTGTTGATGCTTTGATCCAGAGCAATTTAAACATACAAATAGCAGCAGGCGTAATTACACGGAGTATTTAAAGCAGGGATTTTCAAAGTTATTACAGGTTAAAGAAAGTAAATTCATTCGTTTAGTTTACAAACAAACTATTTGGAAAAATCAGGCATGTTATTTTGAAATGTGTGTCATAATTTTTGGCTATTTATTGGAACCATATCTTCTCATCTCATTATCTCTAGCCGCTTTATCCTGTCCTACAGGGTCGCAGGCAAGCTGGAGCCTATCCCAGCTGACTACGGGCGAAAGGCGGGGTACACCCTGGACAAGTCGCCAGGTCATCACAGGGCTGACACATAGACACAGACAACCATTCACACTCACATTCACACCTACGGTCAATTTAGAGTCACCAGTTAACCTAACCTGCATGTCTTTGGACTGTGGGGGAAACCGGAGCACCCGGAGGAAACCCACGCGGACACGGGGAGAACATGCAAACTCCGCACAGAAAGGCCCTCGCCGGCCACGGGGCTCGAACCCGGACCTTCTTGCTGTGAGGCGACAGCGCTAACCACTACGCCACCGTGCCGCCCCTATATATATATATATATATATATATATATATATATTTTTTTTTTTTTTTTCTAGAAGTGTGCATTTAAAGCTAGACGGCCTTTCAATTTCATAAAATTGGTGAAATTTAGTTCCCTCTGAAATGTGGTCATTGTGATAGATGTTTATTTCTGTAATCTCACAAAATATCAGGCCGTTCTGTGGCTGGGAAGTTATTTAATTTGAGGGGATTAAAGCAAATAATGTGCATGAAATCGTCCATCCGTGTGTGTGCGCGCGCATGCGCAGGTTTACTTTGAGCACACACTGACAGTTCCATCATTCTGTCGCTAAACGAACAGCTGATCACACCGAGGTGCTCGCTGAGCGCCGATATTTATTAGTTTGGTCCTACGCTTCCTTTCCTTCGTGTATAACATAACGTCTTTTCTTCTTGCTTTCTTTCCATTACTGTAGTCGGTCTTTCACGTTTCATTCGCACACTCACGTCCTCCATTTTTCTCTCCTGTTTCAAATTTGTATCCCACAATGCCTTGCGCGAACAGGGAAAGCCCACCACGTGATGATGCATGACGTAGTATGTTGAATTGGGTCATGGTGAAGCAGGAAAAAATAGCGGAGAATTTAGGGCCATGTGACCTTAAATTCATTAATTGTTCTGTTTAAAAAAAAAAAAACAATAAAATTGGAAGTCTGTGATTTGAATTCAGGAGTTTTCGGTCCACTAAACAAAAATAACTGGGTGTCGGGGAAAAATTATTTTTATGACCTACACTCGAAAAATCTGAAAGGCGGTCTAGCTTTAAAGGATCTGTAAGAACTCATAACCTCAGTGACTTGTTCTGGTTCAAGTGCTAAATCTGTAACAGTAATAGCCATGACCCTGACCAGGATTAAGCTCTTACTGATTTATTATTAATGCTGTGGGATTTACACACAGCATCACATTCAGGATTTCTACAATGCAGTGCTATGCATAAGTATTCACCCCCTTGAACTTTTCCACGTTTTATACCTGGTATTGATTTGGATTGGGTCACAAATCTACACAGAAGGTTGGTCGAAATAAATCAATACATTTTGCATAATTTTTTCCAAGCTTAAAAAAAACCCAACAAACAAACAAAAAACTAAAGTTGCGATCACACAAGTATTCACCCCCTGAAATTAGTTCTGTCGCCAGCAGTTGCCTCCAGAAGACACATGGAGTTGACCTGTGTGCAATTAATGTTCACGTCTAACATATTGAGAATAAGCACAAATGCAAGGATCCTAACTCATCTCATCTCATTATCTCTAGCCGCTTTATCCTGTTCTACAGGGTCGCAGGCAAGCCGGAGCCTATCCCAGCTGACTACGGGCGAAAGGCGGGGTACACCCTGGACAAGTCGCCAGGTCATCACAGGGCTGACACATAGACACAGACAACCATTCACACTCACACCTACGCTCAATTTAGAGTCACCAGTTAACCTAACCTGCATGTCTTTGGACTGTGGGGGAAACCGGAGCACCCGGAGGAAACCCACGCGGACACGGGAAGAACATGCAAACTCCACACAGAAAGGCCCTCGCCGGCCACGGGGCTCGAACCCAGGACCTTCTTGCTGTGAGGCGACAGCGCTAACCACTACACCACCGTGCCGCCCCTCGTTTTTAAGTTATGCTCCAGAAACTAAAATGTTTACAGACAGATGGATGGACAGAGTGATAGATTAAAAAAAAAAGGCTAAATGATGCATTTGTTTAGCTGTGCAGGATGTTTAGCACAACATTTATCTTGTGAATTACGGCAGAGGAAATAGTTTTACTCTAGTAGAGCTCTAGATCTGCCTGGATAAACTCCTTTTCCTTTTTCAACTTGGAATATCTGGCATCATGGGTGGCTGTGGTGTGTGTGTGTGTGTGTGTGTGTGTGTGTGTTCAACATGAAGGCTTGGGATATCATTTCCTGTTCCTGAATTGGCAGGAGAATATTTTGGGACTACTTGTTTTAATAACTGTATTTTTCTCATGCATTGTTGCAGTGTAAGTGGTTTGGAAAATAAACTGACTATGAATAAGTCATAATCCATGAATCAGACAGAGAGAGAGAGAGAGACGGAGGAGTCGCCTGGCTACACGCAGTTCATTTCCTGTGATCTCATTGATGCCTGCTCTGACAGATCCGTCCGTGTGTATTGTAACACGTGGGTGGCGTTCTTTCACTCCAAACCCTACGCAAAAGAGCGCTGATGGAAGAGACTGATAGCAGATGCGTGTGCACTCTGTAACTCTGCACCTGTGCCGTTTATCGTGACTCCAGGCTGCGCTTGGGGTTTTATGAACAGGTGAGATGGATGGACACTCCATACGGCGCGACCTTTGGGATGTTTGAGTCGTTATAAAGAGCGCGAGCAGCATGAAGCGGGTTCAAGTAGAGCAAACAGCGGCACTTTCAGAAATCCCCCAGCTTCTATTCTCACGTCTGAGCTGGAGTCTAATCTGCTGCCTGGATGTCCCTCGAAACACACAGGAAAGAGAAACAAAAGAGAGAGAGAGAGAGTCATTGTGTGTTGCTGCTGTCAGGCACTTGTGTAAAACACTGCTCAGACTGCCGTGTAGAGACCTCCTCATAGAGCGTATATAATTACACACTGTGTGATGCTCTCTGTCCTTCCCTCTCTCTCCCCTCCATCTGCCTTCTCTGAGAGATCAGCCTGGCCTTGCTTCCATTCCAGTGGCGTTTAGCACACAAGTGCCCCTTTTTCTACATGTTCATTATTCATGCCGTCATGGTCATGTCGTCTCTGCCTTCTGAGCAGAACGTCTTCGCCACTGAGTAACAAGTCTCTTTAGAGTTTTGTGACGCATGAATGCAGCATTATGCAGCAACTTTACCTTAAATTACCAGCCTCAAAATCATGTTGATGGTACGTTGAGCTGTAAGATGGAGAACTGCTCGTCTTTCATCCCGAATTCGCACCTGGAACGCCAGTTATCTCTGGTAGAACGTCCTTGAGACCTCTCACGAGAGCTGCGTAACATTTTTAGTACCACGTCACACATCGGTAATCCTTATCCATACAGGATAATACTTTTTCAAGTTTGATAGCATGCAATATTGTTAGCATATCGCTTATCCGATGTGTATTACGTCACTCTACCTAATGGAGAATGAGTGATGAATATGGTTTACGATATTGCATGGTTGTCAAGACAACATCAGAGCTGATGCGAATATCCAATGAGAGCGTTTTCTGCTGAACATTTCTTCGTTCGCTGGGACACGTTGAACACCCGAAAGGCTACCAAACCTTTGTTAGATATTCTTCACGCATATTTACAAGCAGTGGCGAAGTGTTACTATTACAGCTGGGACTTGAGCTCAGCCAAAACTTTTTTTTTTATTAATTTTTTTTGGGCTTTTTTCACCTTTATTGGATAGGACAGTGTAGAGACAGGAAATGAGCGGGAGAGAGACGGGGAGGGATCGGGAAATGACCTCGGGCCGGAATCGAACCCGGGTCCCCGGATTTATGGTATGGCGCCTTATCCACCTGAGCCACGACGTCCCCAGCTCAGCCAAAACTTAACCAGACACCAAAGAAGCAACAGGGCAAAGGATTTTGCAAAGGATTAGCGGCAGGCTGCCAGGTCGGTCTGTGGTGTGTAGTTGTTGTTGATTTTAAAAGTAACGAAGTAAATTACATCAGGAAATGAACACTTAAGTCTGAGTGAAAAATACTCTAGCGAGCATGCAGCATCGAAGAGGAGTCTGGAGACAGAAATCTTAGTTTCTCGGTCGTTAGCCTGTGCTACTTGCTCTCGATAGATAACACTGGCTTGACTAATTTATTAGCATTCACTAACACGACTGATGAATGCTATGCTGCGCTGATGGCACCGATTCGTGGGTAAGCTAGCATTGGGCTTCAAGAATGCTGATATGTTTGGGCTTTCTCTGAAGGTTCCCCTCTGTTTACAAGAGAAAAACATATCAACGGACATTGAAAAACTGGAAAAGAGAGTGTGTATGTATAATAATAATCTCATCTCATCTCATTATGTCTAGCCGCTTTATCCTGTTCTACAGGGTCGCAGGCAAGCTGGAGCCTATCCCAGCTGACTACGGGCGAATGGCGGGGTACACCCTGGACAAGTCGCCAGGTCATCACAGGGCTGACACATAGACACAGACAACCATTCACACTCAAATTCACACCTACGCTCAATTTAGAGTCACCAGTTAACCTAACCTGCATGTCTTTGGACTGTGGGGGAAACCGGAGCACCCGGAGGAAACCCATGCGGACACGGGAAGAACATGCAAACTCCACACAGAAAGGCCCTCGCCGGCCACGGGGCTCGAACCCGGACCTTCTTGCTGTGAGGCGACAGCGCTAACCACTACACCACCGTGCTGCCTATAATAATAATAGTGGCTTTTTTATGGTATATCAGATCTATTACATTCAGCTACTCGTCTTCAGCTCGTTCAATATCATGCTAGCTGAATGGAATATATCTGATATACCACTAAAAAAGCCAGCCAGTATTATTTAACTCTGGTTCTTCAGCTATCAGAAGAAGCTAGCTTGGTATTCTCAGGATGGACATCATGATAGAGGCGAAGAGACCAAAGAAGGTGCTGTTGGAGGAAACCATGGATGAGAAATAAAGTGAGTGAGCGAGCAAAAGACCGGACAAGAGTAAATCTTGGACTGGCTTTTGCTCGTTGGTGAGAGCTAAGAGAGATGAAAGACTGTAAGACAGACACAGAGCTGGTCTTCTTTCTGTTGGACTACTTAAATAATATTGGCTGGCATTGAGTGGTATATCAGATCTATTCCATTCAGCTAGCAGGATACTGAACAAGTCGAAGACGAGTAGCTGAATGGAATAGATCTGATATACCACGAAAAAAATCCAGCCAATATTATTATTATACATACACACTCCTTTCGGGTGTTCAACGCGTCTTTCGCTTTCAAAATTCCCTCAAAATCTTCCGTATTTAACAAACCAAACCTGGCGGCCATGTTTGTTTACAAATTGTCCCAGTTGCTCACTAGCGTGGAGGTTTTCGGTTGTCTTGACAACCATGCGATATCATAAACCATATTCAACACTCATTCCCCATTGGGTAGAGTGACGTAATACACGTAGGATAAGCGATACGCTAACAATATTGCATGCTATCAAACCAAATGAATGAAACCTGCTAGAAGGGAACAGAACACGTGTTTTTATTCCATCGAAAAAGTGTCCTGTATGTATGATAATAAGTAATATTACTCTACCTCATCAGTCGACATGGTTCTTTGGCTTCTCGTGTTTCTTTGCTGGTTCCGTATCCTTCAGCTTGTCAACAAATGCACGTGTACTGATGAAGTGAACTGAAAGTGCGATTTGTATTTACGACAGTGGTGTAAAACTTTATTATACGCCGCCACTGTAGGGGGAGCCCAGGAGCAAAAACAAAACAATTCTCACATAACTGGGATTTAAAGGAATTTTTAAAAAACATAACCATTGATGATAGATTACCAAATCTCTGGAGTGAAGTGTTTGAAAACTAGACGAATTCTGTTCTGATGACGCATCTGAAAGGGTTAAAAGTCAAATTTGAAAGCTGCTTCGCTCGCTAATAGAAATCAGCGATGATCTCTTGTGAGGAAGTTGAATGTTTACACAACTCACACTGGGAACGGTATACAGTCACAATACAAGATATATTTTAAGACGCATCAGAACACTGCAAAAAATGGCCTTTCAAAAATAAGAAATAAAAGATTAAAACAAAGCATATTTGCTTGAATCAGGTGAAAAAAATCTGCCAGTGGAACTAGTCAAATTTGACTTGGTAAGAGTTCTTAAAGTAAGATGAAAAATCGAACCTGTTTTTAGATGAAAGAATTCCAAAATAAGATTGGGGAACTTATTATGCGAGATCTGATGAACTCAAAATAATCAAAATAGTTCTTATAACAAGATCGTACTTCTTACATTTAGCCATTCAAGTCATTTTTATTTATTTCATTTTAAGGGTATTTCACTTCAATTCATGACAAAGTCTTAGCAGTAAAAACTGAATTTAAGATAAATATATTAATATTAGGATTGTTAAATTCTACAACTAAGCATTGCTAGCTTAAAAGATTCTCCTTTTGTGACCTGTAATTAGTAAAATACTCTAGATATGAGACCAGAGACTATCTTGAATAGGGTGACCAGACGTCCTGGTTTTACCGGGACAGTCCCGATTTGGGGTTGTGTGTCCCAAGTCCCGGCAAAAGTCTGTCGGGACATGGATACGTCCCGGTTTTCGCCACGTTTGCGACTGAGCAACGTGGGAATCATTAGCGGAGAAATGTCTGCATTTACTATTTTGATGAATTGACAGGAATCGCAAACTTTCCTGGTTACTGCCCCCTGGCCCTGTGGCATGGGTGTTTATTTAGCCACATTATTCCAGACAACAGAACGGGTTGCCATGCAACAATAAAATAAACACTAACTGGCGCTAATGTTCTTTGTCTAGCAGCTAGCAGCAGTAATGCCGCAGCAATTATAGTATGCCGAAAATAAAATGTACCTTTTCCAAAGGTTTACAGGGCACCTACCCCTTCCTCCGAGAGGTGCAGAACAATGCGCACGAAGCCTACTGCACACACTGTAAGTGTTTTGTTCTTGTACTGAGTTGGGTAGCCTATGCTGCAAATGCTGTGCGCTCCTGTGGGGGCTTTCCTCGGGCTGCCGCCCCTCTCCTCCTTTATTGCTGTTTTGTTTGAGTGTATATTTATGGAAGCCGCGAGAGGCCCTTCATATAATCTTTTTTTATTCACCTTGTTATCCCGAGATAACGACATAATTAATTCAGGATCTCGAGAAAACAAAACCGTTATTCCGAGATCTCGAGAAAACAAAACCGTTATTCCGTGATCTCGAGAAAACAAAACAATTATTTCATGATCTCAGCTGGATCACTGTATCTCCGTCGGTAGAGACGAAGCCGGGCCAGTCTTCTGCAGAGGTGCCGCGGACTAATTTTGAAATTATCCCTTATTAAAAGACTTAATGCAATCTCTCCCTGTGTCAACCCGTGATCAAAATATTGCCTTATTAGGTGATCGATTATTCCAGACATTCTAATGACCAAAGTTGCGTCTATACAGAATGAGAAATAGCCCCAAAGTCAGCATATCACAAGTCTCTTGGCGCACCTGAATGAACCATTTCTCAGCTGTTTACTCGAGATCATGAAATAATTGTTTTGTTTTCTCGAGATCTCAGAATAATTGTTTGGTTTTCTCGAGATCTCGGAATAACGGTTTTGTTTTCTCGAGATCTCGAATTAGTTGTGTTGTTTTCTCGAGATCCTGAATTAATTATGTCGTTATCTCGGGATAACAAGGTGAATTAAAAAAAAGGATTATATGAAGGGCCTGTCTCAGCTTGCGTAGTATATATTCTCAAATCACTTGTCTCTTTTTTGTTTCTGTTTAACATACCATTCTGACAGTTTGGCCATATTGCTGTGTTGAACAGCTTGTTGCACCTTCCATTAAAGTGTTTACTTTTGTACACATCATCTTGCTTTATTCATTCAGTTGTGGGGAATGGTTAGTAAGGTTGATTCTGACTGAGGCTATGTTGAGGTCACATATCTACTTTTTAAGTTCATGCTATAGTGCATACAATTTTAGAGATATAGCCTACATGTGCATATGCATTCTTCTTGGTGTTCTCACAAACAGGTGGAATAAATCAGTTTAAATGTGGCCTATGGACATAGCCTGGCCTATTCTCAGCCATTACACAATCTGTTGTCTGACCATAATTTAACTGATCTGTATACCACTATGCTACTAGATAACAAAATGCCTAGCTGTTTGTTTTATTTCATATGAGATGTTGATAAATGTGAGCTTCAACAAAATGATAAGAGCACCTCTCTGAGTGTCACGTTTACGTAAAAAAAGGCGTGCGTGCACGAGCATGGTCGCGCGCAAAAGTGTCCCGGTTTCAGACTAGGGAAATCTGGTCACCCTAATCTTGAATCAAGTTGTCGACACGTGTAGCATTGCAACAAGTTTATTTTTTTTCCCATTTCAACATTCAAACATTAAAACATCTCTTAAGATTCCACTTCCCCAGGACCTCAGGCACCAAAAAAAAAAAAGTCTACGCGTTTTGACTTACAGTGCTTACACAACGCCAAAGCAACAGTGCAGTGTACGAGGGGTTTACAAGATCAGGCACAAAAAAAAAAAAAACACTGAACTTAACTCACAGCATTCCAAAAAGATCTCACTAAAACGCCCTCCACTCACTCATAGCCTTTTTGAAGGCACTTGTCTGGTCTAGAGTACGTACAGCATCTAGAGGGATCTCAATCTGAATGACTCAGTACGTTTACATGCACATACATGAGCTTTGATGCTCATGTTACCTTCACAGCAAAAAAAGTTCAGCAACGGCTCTATTTTTTGAGGAAAATGTACTCTTTTAATGTTCGCTCAGAGATGATGACTCTCTTTTATAGAAGTTTTATTGAATCAGTTTTTATGTTCTGCATTGTTGCTTGGTATGGAAATCTGACCCTGGCCAATAAAAACAGGCTTGGTAACCTTGTTAAAGTGGCCAGTAAGGTTACAGGGAGGAGTCAAGTCCAGTTAACTGATCTGTATAACAGACAAGTGTTCAGTAAGGCTTCTTTGATCTTAGGTGGGGTTTACATTAGACCGTATCAGCGGATCATCAGATTAACGTTTTTAAAACGATTAGTGTGCACACAGCAACGCCAATACACGATTCGCGTGCACACAGCAACGCCAATACACGGATACGCTCGGCTCCGCAGGCATCCTGCGCTTCAAATCACTCCGCCCTGAACAGCGAGTGCCCTCTGGAGGGTGCGCAGCCCGGCCCTGCACAGCTCACAGAGCGCGCGAGTGAAGTGCACAAGCAGTGATTCGGGACTGAGCCGCTGTGTGTGTGATCCCAGCGCATATCACTTACCACTTGCAAGTGGAAGGATGGCAAGCCTAAAGACAATCATAACTACACAATGGGCAGTATTTGCATCAGTATTTGCAGTATTTTCATACTTTTATACTCTTTAATGAAAGGTGATACAAGGCGGAAGTCCGCGCCGTTTTTCAGCAGTCGCGTCACATGACCAACGCCAGCGAATCAGGAAGGTGGATGTCACAGTGACGTTGTCCAATGACGACGCCGGCTAGAGCTCAGCACAGCGTATCCGCGTATTCTCATTGTTTACACAGCACCGGACCAGACACGATCTGGATTGAATATGTGGACCCTGGCGGATTCCCGTTTCCCGGCGTTTCCAGGCGGTTTAATGTAAACGGACAGTGCATCCGCGAAGAAAACGAGACAGATACGGTCTAATGTAAACTTGGCCTTAGAGTGTGTAGATCATCCCCTTCGGTCTGAATTTGTACTGTTGCCCTCAGGCCGTCGGTGTAGGGTTCCTGCTCTTCGGACTAAGAGATTTAAGGTTTCCTTTGTCCCCACTGCCATCCAGGTGTTGAATGGCAGTTAGTTCCATGTTTGTAATTGTCTAGTGCTCATGTTTAATTTGTACGGATCCTGCCCATGACGTGTTGTCTGTTGTTGTGTATTGTGTGTGAATATCTTTGTGTGCATCTTTCTGGCAGCAAATCCATTTTCCCTGTTTTGGGACAATAAAGATACCTTGACCTTGACATAGAGAAAATCGAATTTCTACCATAGCTCGACTGAAATCGAAGTTCTAAATGCCATGGAAACACCTTAGCTCGGCTGAAATTGAACCGAACTGGATTTCTCGTAATCGAGCTACGCGACCTAGATTATGCGATTGTAGCCGAGCTACTTAGTGCATGTAAACCCTATCGAGCTACGTAGTCGAGCTACTTACTTCAGCACTGCCCCTTCCGGAAGTGACGAGTGACGAGACCACAAGCGGGAAACACGACGGCCTCGGTTGGCATGACAACAGTAGTAGCGAGCAGCAGAAGAGGTCAGGAGGAACAAACGAAGAAGAGAAAATGGCGAGCAGAAATGTGCACTTCTGGAGCAATGAGGAGACAGAGTTCATGCTCATTCAGCTTAAGGAGTAGCCTGGCAAGCCAGACTAAATGTGAATATTTAGTCTGGCCTCGATCCGTAGACATTTCCGAAGGGGGTAGGAGGAACAACCCGCTGTCTTTCAAACTGTCTCTGTGCGTATAGGCCAACGCTCTGACCAATCAGCGCAACAGTGACTGTGACGTAGTCAGAGCGACAGAAAGCAGTGGGGGAGGCCTTGAAATAAATAATTTTTCAAAATGCGTATTAATTAATAAACAGGTTCTAGATATTAAGAAGTTTGGAGATAATGACCACAAGTTTGAAGTCTGTACCACATGTTAAGTAACATACACTCATTTTTTTCAAGGGTTTGCTTAAACTGTTTTTGAGAGTTTTTATTTAGTGGTGTTTGGTGAAATAATTTCCCTTAAATTTAAAATAACGGGAAAATAAGAAACAATCAAAAAGTAATGTTTCAAAGCTGTTTATTAATTCTTCGTATTGCACAAACTAGCCCATCCTTTTGGCTACGAGCGGAGCCAGCTGGTAGATCAGACTTTTGCCATAGCCGGTCGGCAAAACAGCGAAAACGTCCTTCTTGAAAAGGAATGAGCGGAGAGCCTCTTCCTGCTCATGTTTCAACCAAAACTCCAAGTCTAATTCTTCTAAAACTGATTCCAAAGCGGAGTCAAACGCGCGCTGTTCACTAGCCGTAGCCATCTTTCCTGTTGTGCTTTCTCCAGCGTCGCGCAGCTTTGTCGTCACTCCTGCAAAAGCCCGCCCAAAGAATCCAAACAAAAACCTTGCGTTGTGATTGGCGAGCACGATTTGACGCCCGGGGTGTTTTTGTTTATATGGTGCGAGGCTAGACCCACTCGCTAGGCAAAAATATTTTTGGCCACTAGGCGGGTGGGTCTAGTTTACTAGGCTACTTAAGGAGTTGAATATATTAAAATTCATGGACGGGAGAAAAACACGCAATGGAGAACACGGAACTGATAACTTTGTTTACACTCTTGAATAGCTCTTCTTCATGACGACAACCGGAAGTGTACCAACACGATGGGGCGTGTAGCGCCACCTGTGGCTCGGGTGCACAATGTACCTCACACAATAGCTCGATTTCCTTGTGTGCATGTAGGATTGGATTTCTCTGGCACCCCTGCTGGGACCCTTTGCTCGATTACCGACAGTAGCTCGATTTGGATGTGCATGTAAACGTACACTGAGAACACAGTCACAGTAAACTAAGGATATGCAAGGTAACCCAAACGTCTACACATTTTGACTTACAGTGCTTACACAACGCCAAAGCAACAGTGCATTTTGGGGGCACTGACTATTTGTTTGTTTGTTTTTTTGTTTGGTGCTTGATCTTGTAAACCCCTTATACACATAAAAAAAAAAAAAAAAAACTCACGAGTGGGTGGGAAAAAAACAAACCACTGAACTTGTCCTCCACTCACTCATAGCCTTTTTGAAGGCACTTGTCTGGTCTAGAGTGTGTACAGCATCTCGAAGGGTCTCAATCGTAAAGTTAATTTATTCCCAAAACAAGCATACTTTGTTTTTTTTTTCTTGAAACAAGATGAGGGCGGCACGGTGGTGTAGTGGTTAGCGCTGTCGCCTCACAGCAAGAAGGTCCTGGGTTCGAGCCCCGGGGCCGGCGAGGGCCTTTCTGTGTGGAGTTTGCATGTTCTCCCCGTGTCCGCGTGGGTTTCCTCCGGGTGCTCCGGTTTCCCCCACAGTCCAAAGACATGCAGGTTAGGTTAACTGGTGACTCTAAATTGACCGTAGGTGTGAATGTGAGTGTGAATGGTTGTCTGTGTCTATGTGTCAGCCCTGTGATGACCTGGCGACTTGTCCAGGGTGTACTCCGCCTTTCGCCCGTAGTCAGCTGGGATGGGCTCCAGCTTGCCTGCGACCCTGTAGAAGGATAAAGCGGCTAGAGATAATGAGATGAGATGAGATGAGAAACAAGATGAACTGCATTTGACAAATGTCCAAAATGTACTTCTCATCTCATTATGTCTAGCTGCTTTATCCTGTTCTACAGGGTCACAGGCAAGCTGGAGCCTATCCCAGCTGACTACGGGCGAAAGGCGGGGTACACCCTGGACAAGTCGCCAGGTCATCACAGGGCCGACACATAGACACAGACAACCATTCACACTCACATTCACACCTACGGTCAATTTAGAGTCACCAGTTAACCTAACCTGCATGTCTTTGGACTGTGGGGGAAACCGGAGCACCCGGAGGAAACCCACGCGGACACGGGGAAAACATGCAAACTCCGCACAGAAAGGCCTTCGCCAGCCACTGGGCTCGAACCCGGACCTTCTTGCTGTGAGGCGACAGCGCTAACCACTACACCGCCGTGCCGCCCCCAAAATGTACTTAGAAAAAAAAATTTGTTTTATTTTCAAAGGTGCTCCAAATAAGACTTTTTCAAGACGTTTTGTCTATACAAGATTTTCAAGATGGACTGTCTAAAAACTAGCCTTTCTAGCTAAATGAGGTTTTGCTTGTTGGGCAATTATGTCTTATAATAAGGGTGGCTAGATGTTTTGACTTGAAAATAGACAAATAAACTTCCTAAGATTTTTATTTTTTGCAGTGAAAAAAAGTATTTTATAATTATAACTACTTAAAATGTACTATAAAATTAATTGAATTGTAAATTGGTTACATTGCAATGAAAAGTCTTTGGCACACTCCCTCCACACATCACTCAGTGACTTTATTCATCAGAATATTCTCAGTAGAGATGCTTCCCATGCGCCAGCTCTCACACACACACACATATTTGTTCACTGCAGGAGGGGTCCGTCACTATCATTTCCATTCCCAGTCTCCCCAAACGGGGGTGGATTTAATCTAAGCGGAACAGGCCTCATGCTAGTGTGCTCTAATTTGCTCTCTCTCTCCTTTTAGAGTCTCCTGCATTTGTGATTCAGCAGCTTGAGTGTGGATAAGTGGCTCTGCTTCCCAGAGTGCAGTGGGCCTTCGGAGCTCGTCTGGAAACGAGGTGGGTGAACGTCGGGTTGCGTTTTTTTTTAATGCAAATCAACGCTCGTGGAGTTCACTGTGTGTTTTTATTGACTGGAGTTAGAATATAATTATTTAAGTGAATGAAGCAGAGACACAAAGTTCAGAGGAATGTGTGAGGCTGTTTGTTCAGTGTGTACTAACATGTGGAGTGTGTGTATATGTGTGTGTGTATTCTATTTAAATTCGGAGTTGTATGTGTAGGAGGAAGAGGAGGAGGAGGAGGAGGAGTTCCTCTTCAGGGACACTGACTGCTCAGCATGCAGCTGCTCTTTGTGCTCTGTGCCTTTCCATTCTGCTCCACACAAGTGAGATGCTCACTACTAGAAATAACAACCTGCCAACTAACCGGAGCCTCTTCATCACCCAAAACGTTACTGTAATTGGTTTGCACTATTGTGCTTTAAGTGAATTAGGGCCATAAATATAACAATACAATAATCCTCAGTGAGGTGTGTGTGGATGAGATCAGATCAGAAGTGCAGTGTCGACAGGGTGCAGCACTGGGAACGCCCAGTTCCCATTTGTGTGTGTGTGTCTGTGTGTGCGCTTGGAATTATTTTTATAATGATTTATTCTTAGCATGATAATTCTTCCCTTATTCTGTTTTTATTTACTACATTTCAGTGTATGACATCTGTTTGTTTGTCTATTAACAATAGCATTTATTTATTTATTAATTTATTGACCGCAGCAGCAATAATATTTATTTATTAACAACAGTATTTATTTATTTATTTTTTTGTTAGCAAGAACGGCAACACCATTTATTTATTTATTAACAACAGTATTTATTTATTTATTATTTTTTTTGTTAGCAAGAACGGCAACACCATTTATTTATTTATTAACAAGAACATTATTTATTTGTTTATTAACTATTTATTTATTAACAATAGCTATTTATTGACAGCAGTAATAACGTATTTATTTATTAACAAGAGCAACAACATTTATTTATTTATTAACAATAACATTTATTTATGCATGTCTTTATTTATTTATTAACAATAATGATTATTTTTATTTATTAACAACAGCTATTTATTTATTAACAAGAACATTATTTATTTGTTTCTTAACAATATTTATGTATTTATTTCTTAACAACAATAGCTGTTTATTCATTGACAGTGACAATATTTATTTATTAACAACAGTAATAACATTTATTTATTTATTTATTTATTCATTTATTAATAGCAATATTTATTTTTATTTATTAACAGTAATGATATTTTCTTTATTTATTAACAAGAACATTTATTTATGTATGTATTTATCTATTTATTTTTTATTCATTAACAATAATTATTCTTTTTACTTATTAACAACGATATTTATTTATTTATTTACATACAATAATATTTATGTTTATTAACAATAGCAATTATTTATTTATCAACAATACTATTTATTTATTAACAAGAACAACATTTAATCAATCAGTCAGTCAATTAATTAATTACTCACTCATTTCCAAATGGTTCGTACGCGTCAGTATCTATACTGAATTCAGATCCACTTCCTGCCAGGACAAACACTCAGAGACAAGTGGGTGGAGCTAAAAATAGTGCAGCCCACTGATTGGTCAAATGCGATTTTTACAGAATTGTTCAGACACGAGTCAGACAGCTGAAAACACAAACTTGCTAGAATTGTTTTCCCCTCTTTGTAAACTGTTTTCAAATAGTTTCTGACTTCAGTTTCATTTCTCTTCGTGCGAACTTTTACCTGCAGAGTGACACAAAGTCTGCTGTCTGTCACTCTGTTCACCGTCTCTGCTCTCTCCAGGGGCTGTAATATAATACCATTCCAGCTTCACCCACACAAACGGAATAACTCTTCTTATTGTTCTTGTTCTCAACATCCTCTAGCTGTATGTTCATAAGGGAAAGTATTGGCACCCTTGGATTTGTTTGCGTTCGCCTGATGACCGTTGTGTTTCTTCAACTGACAAAGACATTGTAATTCCGAGTCGAACTTAACCAGTCAGTCAGGTGCTTCCAGAACAACAACTCAATTAGTGGACTAATAGTCATCATTACTCATTTCACTTCAGGTCTCCGAAGATCTCTTCGTAAAATTATGGGTCCTGTTATGCAATGGGAAGCGGACAAAGCTGCCTGAGCAGGGTACCGATAGTTCTGGATTCAGATGAATAAACAACATAGCACCACCTCTGATTTATAAATAAACCACCGATTACTGTATAAGGTTTAATATTTACGATCTGGATCAGAGGAATTGCTGTTGTTAAATGCCTTTAAGCAGATTAGTTGAGATTTTTCTGGAACCAAGCACAAGAGCACCACCAAGTCTTATGGGAAAAAATACCCAGAACGGTATGAAGCAGTGACGCTGGTGATGCTGAATTCTTTCTAGCACAGACTGTAGATTTCGTATGTATTGCAGATGTTGTTGTTCAACCCAGTTTGCAGACACATCTGGAAAACGCCATCAGCAGTAATTGAGATGATGTGTGTAAAATACAGTTGGAAATGTATTTTGATTTTGACTCTGTCATACTTTTTTTTTTTTTTTCTACCAAATTGCCTTTGGAGGACAAATTAAAAATAGGCCGAGCACACGCTGCAGAGCATTTTTTAACATACGGTAGTTACTGGGAGACCAAATGGTCTCCCAGTGGCCAGATTTGGTCTCCAAGTCAATGCCAAACCAGCTTCACTGGGAGACCAAATTTTAAACCAAGTTATGTCTTATCATTTGGTTCAATCAGTTGCAATTAATTAACCAAGTACCATGTAAGTATACATTTAACAAGGAAAACAAAGATCTATGTGATAAGATATACACACAAGATCATGTTGGTTAAGAAAAACAAAACTAAAATTTGGTTACTGAGGTGGTGTTTACATTAGATCGTATCAGCGGATCATCAGATTAACGTTTTTAAAATGATTCGCGTGCACACAGCAACGCCAATACACGATTCGCGTGCACACAGCAACGCCAATACACGGATACGCTCGGCTCCGCAGGCATCCTGCGCTCCAAATCACTCCGCCCTGAACAGCGAGTGCCGTCTGGAGGGTGCGCACTCCGGCCCTGCACAGCTCACAGAGCGTGCGAGTGAAGCGCATGAGCAGTGATTCGGGACAAATAGCAGGAAGTGAAAGTCCGTGCCGTTTTTCAGCAGTCGCGTCACATGACCAACGTGGCATGACCAACGCCAGCGAATCAGGAAGGTGGATGTCACAGTGACGTCGTCCAATGACGACGTCAGCTAGAGCTCAGCACAGCGTATCCTCGTTCCTCAATGTTTACACAGCACCGGATCAGATACGTAATGGATTGAATACGTGGGCCCTGGCGGATTCAAGTTGTTCCGCCTGTGGAGTTGTTTCCCGGCGTTTTAATATGAACGGACAGTGCATCCGCGACGAAAACGAGACGGATACGGTCTAATGCTGGGGTGCCATGGTAACGGCCCGCGGGCCGGATACGGCCCGATTGGTCATCACATCCGGCCCGGTGGTTCATGAGACTTTTTTTTTTTTGAATAATAAATTAATAAAAATCGAATGTTTTGTGGGGTTTTTTTCGTAATGATTTTAAATCTAATGTTTCAATTTGATTCCATTTTCGTGTAATCCATCGGTTCGTTTTTAGCTGCTCTCTGCTTGCTGCAGCACGCGCAGGTGCAATGACCCGGATTTAATGTAGAGTCGGCTAGTTGTTGCTCGTTCACAAGCAACAACAGTCTAAAAAGAGAAAAGTTGATTCTGAGGGTCGCATCTTTCAGGAAAAATGGAGAGAGAAATACTTTTTCTGGGAAGTAGGGGGAAAACCTGTTTGTCTGATTTGTTCGCAACAAGTGGCTGTACCGAAGGAATACAATGTCAAAAGACATTACGAGACCCACGCCGACAAATACAGCCAATTCACCGGGCAACGCAGGACTGAAAAGCTAAATGAGCTTGCCTCAAACCTTCAAAAACAGCAAGCAGCTTTCTCAAAGTCTCGAGAGACACATGAAGGTTCGTTTTAATATCATACATCATCTTCAGTTCTCCTTTAATGTTAAATGCGGCTGTTTTCAAAGAGGGGTGTCTCAATATCTTTGTTGTACATTTTATTTCATGTTAGGGGCAGTGAAGGCGAGCTACATCATCGCGTGGGAGATCGCAAAAGTGTCCAAGCCATTTTCGGAGGGTGCATTCGTCAAGGATAAATACGCATCTGTTGGAATCCAATCTTTCTATCAGTCATTGCCACCAGAGTACCCAATTATCACGGCCTTTGCCGGTAAAATACTCTGTATGTTCGGGACAACATATTTATGTGAACAGGCATTTTCAGTAATGAATATTAATAAATCGAAACTGCATAGTCGTCTGACCCATGGACATCTCAACGATGTCATGAAAATAGCAACTGCCCAGAGTCTGTCCCCCAATGTCGACAAGCTGGTAAAAAGTAAAAGACTTCTGGCTTCCACATGTAAAATGTAGCTGGTATTTCTCCCCCATGTAACCTTGTGCTGTGTGCTTGAGGGGGAATAAACAGGATGGGTGTGTGGAAATATATGTGGGACTTGACCAGCAAAGTTAATGTGACATCTGTAGTTTGTTTTTATTGGTATGTTCAGTCATATTTGGCTCTTTTAAACTAATGCTACTGGATATTTAGTCACTTGACCTATTGGTGGAATTATTTACCCTGGCACTTCTTCTTTCTTTTGACTCATTTAGGCCTACTTGCCAATCGTTTTAATTGGCCTAATTAGGCCTATGCATTGACATGTTTTTGATGTGCAAGATCAATAAATCTGATCTAAGTCATTTACAGTTTACACTTGTGTTATTTGTGTCTTAGTCTATTTCTGTAACATTTTTTTTTATAAATGTAGGCTACTTGCGGGCGGCACGGTGGTGTAGTGGTTAGCGCTGTCGCCTCACAGCAAGAAGGTCCTGGGTTCGAGCCCCAGGGCCGGCGAGGGCCTTTCTGTGCGGAGTTTGCATGTTCTCCCCGTGTCTGCGTGGGTTTCCTCCGGGTGCTCCGGTTTCCCCCACAGTCCAAAGACATGCAGGTTAGGTTAACTGGTGACTCTAAAATTGACCGTAGGTGTGAATGTGAGTGTGAATGGTTGTCTGTGTCTATGTGTCAGCCCTGTGATGACCTGGCGACTTGTCCAGGGTGTACCCCGCCTTTCGCCCGTAGTCAGCTGGGATAGGCTCCAGCTTGCCTGCGACCCTGTAGAAGGATAAAGCGGCTAGAGATAATGAGATGAGATGAGAGGCTACTTGCATGCTTAGACTGTCACATTTTCAGAGGGTAAATTGCTTTTGTCTGCCATGTTATTGTGCGCCTCATTTTGAGGCTATACTGTAGCTTTACAATTCCTTTTGGGCATATAGGCCTTCAAAAATCATATAATGTCCTTTTGTTGAGTTAGTGTCTGGTCTTTTCAGGCCAAAAGTGTAATTCGGCCCCCAAGGTCCCACTTGAAAAAAATCTGGCCCCTTACCAATTTCACCCTGGCACCCCTGGTCTAATGTAAACACCACCTGAGATGGCTGATGTCAGAATCCGATGTCATTACTGTGTAACTTTGTCTTTGACATAACATTTGTGCTTGGTAATTGTTCTTGATAGCTGCGTAGTCACTGTCGTGTGTTTGTCCGTATGGTAATTGGTGAACCATTTTGCATCACAGAATATGCTGCAGCGGTGCAGCCGCATGGACTCTGGGGCCTGTGATTGTATTGGTCTCGTAGTGGAAAATCCTTAAAAAATGCTCTGACACGCTGTCCAATCAAAGTACATATTACACACAAACACAGATGACAGAAATGTAAGTTTAGTGTTTTTTTTTTTTATTTTTGGTTAGCTTGTTTGTTTGAATGAGACTTTTCTATTTCGCGGGTTTGATATCTGGAGGAAACGTGGCGGTTCATTCACACTACCACGAGACTTGAAGCACTCGTTTCACATGAGTGATCATTTGTTTATTGTCGCTGAATGAATAAGTATATGGAAAGTATTGGCAGCATGGAAAGTGTGACCATATGTGAGTGTGTGAGTAAGTGAGAGAGATGGTAAGACAGATGGGGAACTCAGGCAGGCAGCAGGATGAGTACCTGAACACTTCAGAGAGAGAGATTCAACAGCACATTTCTATCCGGATCAGGATGTTCTTGATCTGCTTTATTTAAAAAAAGGGGGAAAAATGAGCCAACATCTTGAACTCACAGATATAACCGTAGGCACCATTACTAATTTGCCTGGTGTCACTTTTCAAATGTGTGCTCATCCTTGTATCATCTCTGATTTAGCCTTAATTTAAAATTCAAACCAATACAACCTCTCTGTTTGGTTTTTCCACCAAACGCTGACCTTGTAAACACATCCACACACCTGCTGCCCAGGTTAAAGCTAGACGGCCTTTCGATTTCATAAAATCGGTGAAATTTAGTTCCTTCTGAAATGTGGTCATTGTGATTGATAGATGTTTATTTCTGTAATATCTCATGAAAATATCAGGCCATTCTGTTGTGTGGCTGGGAAGTTATTTAATTTGAGGGGATTAAAGCAAATAACGTGCATGAAATCGCTCGCTTCGTGCAGTCAAGCAGACAGAGGAAGTCCGCGTGTGTGTGTGTGTGTGCATGTGCAGGTTGACCTTTGAGCGTGCACTGACAGTTCCATCATTCTGTCGCTAAACGAACAGCTGATCACACCGAGGTGCTCGCTGAGCGCCGATATTTATTAGTTTGGTCCTGCGTTTCCTTTCATTCGTATATAACATAACGCCTTTTCTGCTGGGGCCCCTCCTGTTTGCCATATATACCACCTCATTGGGCCAGATCATCCACTCACATGGCTTATCATATCACTGCTATGCTGATGATACCCAGCTCTATCTTTCATTCCCACCTGACGACCATATGGTCTCAGCGTGAATCTCAGATTGTCTCTCTGATATATCTGCATGGATGAAAGACCATCATCTCCAGTTAAACCTCTCAAAAACTGAACTACTGGTCTTCCCTGCTAAGCCAACCATACATCATAACATCTGTATCAAGACTGACTCCTTAGCTCTTGCTCCTACTAAAGTACCAAGGAACTTGGGTGTCATGATTGATGATCAGCTGACCTTCAAAGATCATGTTGCCTCTGTAGCTCGGTCTTGCCGCTTTGCATTATTTAATATAAGGAAGGTTAGACCATATTTAACCCAACAGGCCACCCAACTGCTGGTGCAGACAATGGTCATCTCCCGCCTTGACTACTGCAATGCCCTTCTAACAGGCCTCCCAGCCTGTGTAGCAGGGGCGATTTCTCAGAGACAATAAGGGAAGCCGAGCTTCCCCTAAAATTTTCTCCCGAAACTGCGGCATCTATGATGTTGAATTCTCATTAAAACAATAACTTGCATAACATAATATATGCCCAAGATTGTATTTACGTTCATAACTATCCTGTAACTTATTTGAGTGATGTCTGACGAACTTGCAGTTCGCTACAAGAATCACCTTTGCTGCCAGGCTGTAACCAGCGTTGCCAGATACTGCTGACGTTTTCCAGCCAAAATATGTTCAAAACCCGCCAAAATCCACTTAAAACCGCCCAATCTGGCAACACTGGCTGTAACCTTTCTTATTTCAATGGGCTCTATGGCTGGCAGCCGGGTATCCGTTGCAGTCTATGAGACGGCTCTGAACAGCCAATTTCGGCTAGATGTTATTGGTTAAAATCGACAAAATCATCACTTCCAGGGAAGCCGGGCTTCTCTGGGACTAAACGAGACAGTGGGAGGGGCAAGAAGCCGGGCTGATGAAGGATTATTGGAGGTAGTGTTTGAAAGACATGAGGAGGGCGGGCTCTGTACTTCGGCGTCGGCGAGGAACACGGAAGCATGATCAGTCCCTAGCATATAAACGTTTCTTCTCATTGATGTCTCTGTACATTACTCTGTAAATAAATGTAAATATTACTCGTTGTGCTCCGTTAACTTTCATCCATTCTATCAGTTTGATCATTCGTGAATTCACTCGTTTATTTCATTTGTAGTTCAATCTGGTTGTAGGCTAGCTTGAGCCTTATTGGGATCTGCAGTGCTAGCTGCTAACAGAAATTGGTGAAGTCTCTGGAAAGCACAACCAGCTGGTATGACAGGGTCACAGACCATTTTCTGGAAAAGGAGCGGAGGGCAGAATTTGTGTATAAATAGTGTTCATGTTCATGAATCTGAAGTATGTATATTGTTCAGTAATGTTAAGAGAATGGTGGGCTCTGTGTTATAGGTTATACCTGGGTATAATATTCAAGGTTCTGTGTGTTGCATAGCCTACCTGGTTATGGATTTCCAGACTGTGTTGCAGAAGATGTTCAAGGATGTGTTGCACAGCTGGGTGTTGTGTTAAAGACTCTGTGTTGCATATCAGGGTATGATGTTCAAGGCTCTTCGTTGAATAGCCAGTGATTTTTGGATGTTTGATATTTTTGATTAAGGATATGAGGCACTAGCCTGGCAAGCCAGACTATAACATGAAATGTACAAGCAAAAGTACTTTCTGCCACTAGGTAGGGTTGTCTAGTTCACTATGCTAATGGGGCACACCTTTCTATGCTTTGATATCCGGCCTACAGGTTTTATGATGAATACGTAAAATGGGCTTCCCCTGTTTTAAAAACCAGCAGCCGCCACTGCTGTGTAGTGAAGCCATTTCAGATGGTCCAGAATGCAGCGGCGCGCCTGGTCTTCAATCAGCCCAAAAGGGCACATGTGACCCCTCTGCTAATTGAATTACATTGGTTACCCCTGGCTGCATGTATCAAATTCAAATCACTAATGCTAGCCTACAAAGTGCTTACTGGGTCTGCACCTATTTACTTGAGTGCTCTAATAAAGGCTAAGGTTACTCTTTCTCAACTCCGGATATCAAAAGAACGCCATTTGGCAGTTCCAGCACCGCACACAAGACAACCCAGACTCTTTTCATGTGTCGTCCCACGCTGGTGGAATGATCTACCGAGCGCTACCAGAGCAGGGGCGTCCCTGTCTGTCTTCAAGAAACTCTTGAAGACTCAGCTCTTCAGAGAACACCTCCTGTCCTGCGCTTAGACTTTACACCTCCCCTCCTCTCTACTGCACTCATCTTGCACTTGATTCTATTTTTGTACTCACATTCTAAAGCTCCCTTTAGTGATATTTCTTTTAAGACTTCTTTTATGTATCTTGATTGTTAATTTTCTTTTTGTAAGTCGCTTTGGATAAAAGCGTCTGCTAAATGAATAAATGTAAATGTTTTCTTCTCGCTTTCTGTCCGTTAGACGGTCTTTCATGTTTCATGTTCACACTCGCATCCTCCATTTTTCTCTCCGGTTTCAAATTTGAATCCCACAACACCTTGTGCGAACAGGGAAAGCCCACCACGTGACGCATGACATCGTATCTTGAATTGGGTCATGGTGAAGCAGGAAAAAATAGCGGCGGAGAATTTAGGGCCACGTGGAGATAAATTTGTTTATTGTTCTATTTAAAAAAAAAAAACGAATAAAATTGGAAGTCTGTGATTCGAATTCAGTAGCTTTCGGTCCACTAAACAAAAATAATCGAGTGTCGGGGAAAATTCTTTTTATGACCTACACTTGAAAAATCTGAAAGGCAGTCTAGCTTTAAAATGCTGATGTAATTGGTAGCGCTTTCAGAATTGTCAGCCAACATGACTGATGCGTACAAACCAAAAACAGCACAGCAAATCAGAAACACCGTAACATCAAGTCAAAACAGAAAGGGGCGGTCCTTAGTGAACATCACATGCCTGTTGCTGATTGGGCATGACGTGACTATTACAAGAAAAAAAAGAATTGCTCTTTTCAGTCTGTTCATATCCTCATTCCCACCGTGCAGCGTTAATAGCAATTCTAAACTAGCCTGTTGTGTTGTGTTTTTGTTTCTTGGTGTGTTTTTAGTTTTGTTGTGTCTGGTGTTGCCGTTTTTGGTGTAATTTTGTTGTGCTTTTGTTTGAGTTTGCCGTTTTTACTTTCCTTGTGTCTGACCTGGCTGTTTTTTGTTTTTGGATTTGTTGTATTTTGTTGTGCTGTCATGTTTTATTTGTGGTGTGTATGATTTCGCTGCTGAATGTTTTTAAACTTGCTGTTGCGTTGGTGTTTGTTATTCGCTCATCCGGCCGACAGGTGATGAGTTTATGCCATCGTGTGTTGTCCGTCATCCACATTTCACCAAAATCGCTTCTTCTCTCTCAATTCTTCACTGATTTTTATTCTTTTTGGCAGGAAGGTAGGTCTGCCTGGGGTGCATATAGCTTCTACCCAAATTTGCATAATTGCAATTAATAATGAAGATATGGAGTAATTAATCAATCCCTAACGAGCAGTTTCCACACAAATCACTTCTTCTCCTAGCCTGGCTAATGCGACTTCAAAGCTCTGCGAGCATTTGGTCTGGCCAAGCTATTAAGCCAAACCGTTTCCCAGAGCCCGTGGTTGACCCGCCTCCCGGAAATGCCTCAGTTTGCTACTGGTCGAAGCCAGAAAAGGCTGTGACGAAGCTTAAACCAATCACATCACTCTTTCCTCTGACGTATTTGACGCGACGGGGCTAACTGGTAGATTAAACTCTTACCGAAGCCGGTCGGGAGCAAGGCGAAAACGTCCTTCCTTTCAATAAATACCTCCAGGGCTGCTCTTTGCTCCGTTTTCAATGAGAACTTCCCGTTGAATGCTTTCAATACAGCATCTACCGCTGTGTTAAAGGCTTGCCGCTGCTCCATGTTCGTGATGTGAATGAAGCGCTTCCGGCACAGATTCTGTAAACAATCTATGGCTTCCGGTCGCAGTTCTACTACGTCACTGCCTTGAACACGCCTCTACCCAGGGCCGTTGGAGATGCTCAAAGTTGATTGGTTCCCGATTTTTCGGGAGCTTGGAAATGCTGTAGATAGCCTGCCTGGCCAGACTAAGCTCGGAACAGGCCCTCGTGTTGCGTCACGCTTAGGATGGGCGGGCCCAGGCTATTCTTCTCCCTGAATCCTTCACCGATTTTGATTCTTTCTGGCATGAAGGTAGGGGGACCTAGGGTGCATAGAACTTCTACC
Source organism: Neoarius graeffei (assembly GCF_027579695.1). NCBI lineage: Eukaryota > Metazoa > Chordata > Actinopteri > Siluriformes > Ariidae > Neoarius > Neoarius graeffei. The sequence goes on from NC_083580.1 coordinate 8,734,623, forward strand.
CAGATTTGCTTCATTACGATTATTAATGAAGTTATGGACTAATTAAGCCTTAATGAGCAGTTCAACAAAAAAGGTAAATTCCTCGCCATTTTGGATTCTTTCTGGCGAACAGGTCGGTATTCCTAGGGTGGATATCGCTTCTACTGTATATATAGCTTGTACACTACCGTTCAAAAGTTTGGGGTCACTTTGAAATGTCCTTATTTTTGAAAGAAAAGCACTGTTCTTTTCAATGAAGATCACTTTAAACTAATCAGAAATCCACTCTATACATTGCTAATGTGGTAAATGACTATTCTAGCTGCAAATGTCTGGTTTTTGGTGCAATATCTCCATAGGTGTATAGAGGCCCATTTCCAGCAACTCTCACTCCAGTGTTCTAATGGTACAATGTGTTTGCTCATTGCCTCAGAAGGCTAATGGATGATTAGAAAACCCTTGTACAATCATGTTAGCACAGCTGAAAACAGTTGAGCTCTTTAGAGAAGCTATAAAACTGACCTTCCTTTGAGCAGATTGAGTTTCTGGAGCATCACATTTGTGGGGTCGATTAAATGCTCAAAATGGCCAGAAAAATGTCTTGACTATATTTTCTATTCGTTTTACAACTTATGGTGGTAAATAAAAGTGTGACTTTTCATGGAAAACACAAAATTGTCTGGGTGACCCCAAACTTTTGAACGGTAGTGTATATAGCTCGCAACATTTATTGCGCAAGGTGGCCCACTTTAGATCGTTCCTTCTGGATTAGACGGGGCTGGAGTGAGCTACGCCGTTACTGACGGTCTTGTTGTGTTTTGCAGTTATAGGACACTATATATAGGTGAGCAGAGGCGCCTCCTTGTCCTGACTGATTGAAATCTGGCCGTCTGCATGATTGTTTTTTTCCTCTCATTAAAGGTGTCATTGCATCATTTTTTCATTAATTGTGCGGTGGTCTCTAGTATGAATGAATGCCCTGTGAGCCGGTTTTGGTGAAAAAAAATGCTGTGGTGCTCCTGTTTCAGGCTGTTCTAGTTTGGTGGAGGAGTGGGTGGGGAGAGAACGGCAGGATTTCAGCTCTTACTCATTAATATTCATGACATGTAAACATATCGCTTCTGATTGGCTAACAGCACTGTGACGCTCCTTCCAGTGGGTTATGGGCGAGGCCATGACTACTAATTTTCAAAGTGACGTAAGTTCGTAGGGCTTTTTCTGATTCGCTCGTTTTTCCATCTATTTTCTTTCATAGGCTGATACAGGGAATGGGGTAGAACATTTGTGTCAGAAAACAGAATCCAGGGACACATGTCTGCCCGGGGGCATTTTGAGTTATTGACAGATTCAGAAAGTACAGTTTCTAAGCTTTCCAATGATGCCTTCCATGTGGAGATCTGACAATATTTGAAGAATGTGTGGCCTTTTGAAAGTGTATACTTCTTAAAACAGAAAAGGGAGAAAATCGCCCTCAAAGTTTTCCATCTCAGCTACTCTGGGTGTAGGGCGGGCACATAATGCTGCTCATCTGCATGACATTAAGGAAAGCCCTACCCCCTACGAGCTAGCACGATGCTACTTTCATGTAAACAAATCACCACGTCAATTTTCCTTCCATGCAAAGTATGCCCAACACAATTATGAAGTACAAAAATAAGTCCTAAAGTATACTTTAACGTTTTGTGGTTGAAAAATTACTCACACCGTAAGAAAGAAAGATAGCACGATGATGACACAACTAACACAACACTAGTTTCATGTAAAGCCTCGGTCACAACCGGCCGTACAGTACGCGCTCCTACGGCCGGTCTACATGCAAAAAACACATGAAACGCACGAGAGCGCGCATGAAACGCATGAGAGCGCGCGTGTGACGTGCTGATTTTCGAGCCGCAGACCGGCCGCAGAGGTTCTTTGTCATGTCAAACAAACTCTACGGGCGCTTACGTTTTTTTCAGGTTGCAAGACAAACTTACGGCCAACGCACGTCTTTCTCCGTGAACAAAAAAAAAAACGCAGCGATTTGGGAAACGCCAAAAATCACACGGCCAAAAAATCGTACGTCCGGTTGTGACCTAGGCTTAACCAAACCACAACACTCTCCGTTACATGCAAAAATAACCACACAGCCTTAGATTAATAAACTTACCCCATCAGAAAGAGAAATGGCGCCTTGCACACACCAATGCATGGTATGTATGGAAGGATGGCATGTATGGAAGGCATGGAATGTAATCCTAGAACGGTCCGTGTATCATCCGATCATTCAAGTATTCCATTCAATCTGGAAAACGAGGTTGCGTTTTTTTTTTGCTAGAAATGGTTATCTCCGATGTAAATACCGAGTGTCTGTTCGCTTCGCGGTGTTTCAGCTCCTCTGCGCTCTGTTTAACTTCCTCATTCCATAGTGAAATCACACGCCTGTATGCAGCTTAAGTAGCCACGAGCTCAGCTTGTATCATACAGCTGATTCGCGAAAAAAAAACCAAAAGACTTAAATCATCATGTGAATGGCCCATATGGTAATTTACCCACACCCCCCAGCAGGCTACAGTCCTGACAAAAACGAGACAATTTGCAACAAAAAATGTATGCTTTTCCAACAAAACAATCTATTATCTGAAATACTGATTGCATTCTTCAAGATCTCAACTTGCACATGATGGAAAAAAACAAAAATCACAAATTTCGAAAAAAAAATGCTTCTTTTGCGATTATCTCGGATTCGTTTCGGCCGACATGTGTCCCTGGATTCGGTGAGGGGTCACATTTTCACGTGCAGCATGCATATGCAACTCGGAGTGACCTATGGTATTTCAAAAAGAGCAAGTATTAAATGGTTTGTCGTGGAATGACACCTTTAACAGATTCATAGATCCCGGGGAACCAAAGACACTGGAGATTTTCCTCTAATTAGCTCTTAATAAGCTCAAGAAGCAGCATGTTTTGGCCTGCAGTAATGGCAATGGGCTACCTAAGCTAAGCTGGGGTGCCAATACCTTATTCTTAGTGACAAGCGAGATGATGAAAGGTTTTCTGTTTGTTTGTTAAATCTCAAATTCAGGTTTAGATATTTTAATGACCCTGGTCAGATATGAAAAAAGAAAATTCTCACAAAACCTTATCTGATCCCATCATTACTTCTTTTTCAGAGAGAAAAGAACGACTTTGAGGACACTCGGAGGATCTTTATGAAGAACACCAGCGCCTGCAGGATAAATCTGGATGTTTTTCTGACATCAAACCTGGACATATAGAATTACACGAAGCAGGAGATCTTGTTCCAGAAATCCCTGCCACGTCCGCCTCATGGTGCACTGCTGAACCAAAGCATTAACGTCAGTAGTTTAAGGATTCCTTCTGCAGCGTGCGCTTGATCGCTGTGCATGAGACGACTGAAGCACTTGAACAGATGTGAAGGGGGAAAACTAGGACGCATCTCATTTCTGTTGACGGTAGAAGAGGACTGAGCAGGATGGCAGGATGTGCTCTTCAGACAGGGTTTTGAACTGCTCACCGTTCTGAAACGGTCTCGATCGTCCTGTTCTCGGACTGCACCGATCACGTCATCGCTTTCAACATGGAGTCCAGAGACAGAGCGGTAGGACTGTCCACTGCGGCAGTGGTGGCTATAGTGTGTAATGTACTGGTGGCTGTTCTCCTTCTGGTCCTCTTTCTCATCCTGTACAAGGCTTGCAAAGTACCTTCAAGTCAGGAGAGGGTTCCAGTCCTAGCGCCAGGAAACATCCAGCAGAAGAATGAACAGAAGTATCTCCTCACCTCATGAGCGTTAGGATGAAGCCAGGAATGGGCAAGGTTTGGAGAAGATGGACGCTCCACAGAGACCAAGATATAAAAGCTAAAATTAGTGGCAACCACCATTCACTTCTGTAGTATAACAATTGTTAGACCACATGCGCATCCTCACAGGCTTTTCTATGCTTAGAGAAGTAGAGATATGTTTCATCGCTGCTTCTCAAAACCCGTGTAACCTGGGGTTCCTATGTTAGACCATGCGATATGGCATCATCATGGGCTGATTGGCGTGGCCTGTGATGTCTGAGCTCTTTGATTCATTAGCACTCAGCTGTGAGTGGTTTATATAAAGGTAAAGAGACACTTATGGTCCTCTTCACCACAGTCCAGTCATGCCTGCCAGAGTTGCGCTCAACCCACACACTCTGCTTGGCCAGTGGAACAATTCCCAATCAGTACTGTGCTAATAATGACGCATATACCTGTGTCTTGAATAGGTGCTTCCCTGTAGTGCTTACAAGTGTGTAACTAACGCGTTTTAATATCAAACAAGAGTTGTTGGGATTTTTTTTTCTTGCACTCATAGCTTGGCCTGAGGAACCAATAAACAAATATCTTCTCATCCCATCTGCATATGATGTGGAGTGTATCAGGTAATGAACCAGTGGTTTAAACACGATGAATCGTTTTAATAAACACATCAGCACTCCAGAAGGCAGAGCCCTGTTTTTAATACCCTGTTGTTTGGAAAGAGAAAGAGTGATGGGCTGGTTCAGGATGAAGGTATTCAGACAGCACGTAGCCGAGATGTTTAATATTATTTAGAATAACTGTTTTATTCTATCCACATTCAGTGGATTTTGAAAAACGGAGTATTTTTATTTTTTGCAAATTCGACCAACAAAAACTTGATACAAAATGTCCGACAAAATCATTTCCACTTCGGCGGACTTCTTAAAAACCTATCGATGGCTGCACAAATTGACTTTAGTATTTTTTATTTTTTTTAGAAAGTGCCGTCTTGCTGTCGTGCCGAGGTACAGACTAGCTTTAGACGTTTATTTTAATTCTTCCTTGGACATTTCAGTGATGTCATTTTCAAACTACTTTGAGATTTTGAACCAAAAAAAAAAATTCAAGTTTTAATGCTTAAAGATGAAGGATGTGAACAAACCAGTAGCGAAACGACAGGAGCAATTTGTGAAAAACGCGATAATAATAATTCTTGAAAAATAAAAAAGATATGTTCTTACCATCAAATACTTTTATTCCATATTTTGTTGGTTTTTTTGGGGGGGGGGTTGTTTTCAAGTACAGTTTTTGTTTCATCCTTGGTTGCTTCAGCAAAACGCTACGCCATTTTGTTTTTCAATAAAAACTTGATACAAAATGTCTGACAAAATCATTTCCGCTTTGGCGGACTTCTTAAAAACCTATTGATGGCTGCACAAATTGACTTTAGTATTTATTTTTTTTGTAGAAAGTGCCGTCTTGCTGTCGTGCCGAGGTACAGACTAGCTTTAGACGTTTATTTAATTCTTCCTTGGACATTTCAGTGATGTCATTTTCAAACTACTTTGAGCTTTTGAACCAAAAAAAAAAATTCAAGTTTTAATGCTTAAAGATGAAGGATGTGAACAAACCAGTAGCGAAACGACAAGAGCAATTTGTGAAAAACACAATAATAATAATAATAATTCTTGAAAAATAAAAAAGATATGTTCTTACCATCAAATACTTTTATTCCATATTTTGTTGGTTTTTTTTGGGGGGGGTTGTTTTCAAGTACAGTTTTTGTTTCATCCTTGGTTGCTTCAGCAAAACGCTACGCCATTTTGTTTTTCAATAAAAACTTTATACAAAATGTCTGACAAAATCATTTCCGCTTCGGTGAACTTCTTAAAAACCTATCGATGGCTGCACAAATTGACTTTAGTATTTATTTTTTTTTTAGAAAGTGCCGTCTTGCTGTCGTGCCGAGGTACAGACTAGCTTTAGACGTTTATTTAATTCTTCCTTGGACATTTCAGTGATGTCATTTTCAAACTACTTTGAGATTTTGAACCAAAAAAAAAAAATTCAAGTTTTAATGCTTAAAGATGAAGGATGTGAACAAACCAGTAGCGAAACGACAGGAGCAATTTGTGAAAAACGCGATAATAATAATTCTTGAAAAATAAAAAAGATATGTTCTTACCATCAAATACTTTTATTCCATATTTTGTTGTTTTTTTTGGGGGGGGGGGGGTTGTTTTCAAGTACAGTTTTTGTTTCATCCTTGGTTGCTTCAGCAAAACGCTCCGCCATTTTGTTTTTCAATAAAAACTTGATACAAAATGTCTGACAAAATCATTTCCGCTTCGGTGAACTTCTTAAAAACCTATCGATGGCTGCACAAATTGACTTTAGTATTTATTTATTTTTTTAGAAAGTGCCGTCTTGCTGTCGTGCCGAGGTACAGACTAGCTTTAGACGTTTATTTAATTCTTCCTTGGACATTTCAGTGATGTCATTTTCAAACTACTTTGAGCTTTTGAACCAAAAAAAAAAAAAAAATTCAAGTTTTAATGCTTAAAGATGAAGGATGTGAACAAACCAGTAGCGAAATGACAGGAGCAATTTGTGAAAAACACGATAATACTAATAATTCTTGAAAAATAAAAAATATGTTCTTACCATCAAATACTTTTATTCCATATTTTGTTGGGGTTTTTTTTTGGGGGGGGGGGGGTTGTTTTCAAGTACAGTTTTTGTTTCATCCTTGGTTGCTTCAGCAAAACGCTCCGCCATTTTGTTTTTCAATAAAAACTTTATACAAAATGTCTGACAAAATCATTTCCGCTTCGGCGGACTTCTTAAAAATCTATTGATGGCTGCACAAATTGACTTTAGTGTTGTTGTTTTTTTTGTAGAAAGTGCCGTCTTGCTGTCGTGCCGAGGTATAGACTAGCTTTAGACGTTTATTTAATTCTTCCTTGGACATTTCAGTGATGTCATTTTCAAACTACTTTGAGATTTTGAACCAAAAAAAAAAAATTCAAGTTTTAATGCTTAAAGATGAAGGATGTGAACAAACCAGTAGCGAAACGACAAGAGCAATTTGTGAAAAACGCGATAATAATAATTCTTGAAAAATAAAAAAGATATGTTCTTACCATCAAATACTTTTATTCCATATTTTGTTGGTTTTTTTGGGGGGGGGGGGTTGTTTTCAAGTACAGTTTTTGTTTCATCCTTGGTTGCTTCAGCAAAACGCTCCGCCATTTTGTTTTTCAATAAAAACTTTATACAAAATGTCTGACAAAATCATTTCCGCTTCGGTGAACTTCTTAAAAACCTATCGATGGCTGCACAAATTGACTTTAGTATTTATTTTTTTTGTAGAAAGTGCCGTCTTGCTGTCGTGCCGAGGTACAGACTAGCTTTAGACGTTTATTTAATTCTTCCTTGGACATTTCAGTGATGTCATTTTCAAGCTACTTTGAGATTTTGAACCAAAAAAAAAAATTCAAGTTTTAATGCTTAAAGATGAAGGATGTGAACAAACCAGTAGCGAAACGACAAGAGCAATTTGTGAAAAACACGATAATAATAATTCTTGAAAAATAAAAAAGATATGTTCTTACCATCAAATACTTTTATTCCATATTTTGTTGGTTTTTTTTGGGGGGGGGTTGTTTTCAAGTACAGTTTTTGTTTCATCCTTGGTTGCTTCAGCAAAACGCTCCGCCATTTTGTTTTTCAATAAAAACTTTATACAAAATGTCTGACAAAATCATTTCCGCTTTGGCGGACTTCTTAAAAACCTATTGATGGCTGCACAAATTGACGTTAGTGTTGTTTTTTTTTTGTAGAAAGTGCCGTCTTGCTGTCGTGCCGAGGTACAGACTAGCTTTAGACGTTTATTTAATTCTTCCTTGGACATTTCAGTGATGTCATTTTCAAACTACTTTGAGCTTTTGAACCAAAAAAAAAAATTTTACTGCTTAAAGATGAAGGGTGTAAACAAACCAGTAGCGATTTGTGAAAAATATAAAAATAATAATTCTTGAAAAAGAAAATTAAAAAGATATGTTCTTACCATGAAATACTTTTATTCCATATTTTATTTATTTATTTTTGTGGGTTTTTTTTGGGGGGGGGGTTGTTTTCAAGTAGTTTTTATTTCGTCCTCGGTTGGTTCAGCAACACACGCCGCCATTTTGTTTTTCTCTACTCATGGTATATGAGCTGATAGCTTAGTAGTAGAGTAGCCAATCAGAGTGCGCGATTGCTCATATCCAGTGAATGTGGATAGAGTAAATACTTTTATAAACTACAAATGTCCTAAAAATAAAAAGGCAAATAGTTTTACAGAAAAAAATATGCATTATATTATATATATAATTAAATGTCTCCATGTTGAATTTTCTATAACAGCAGCTCTGATGGTCGTGCAGTTATTCTCATGTTGTTTCTACAGTAACAACTTTAAAATTGTTCATGTGGTAAAATTTTCTGTGAGAAAATGCTGTTTACTTGGCGTTTACAGGAGGGGTCTCCAGCGTCAGTCAGTGCTTTGTAACAGTCAAAGGTAAAGCGCTAACTTTAAGTTTTCTCGTGGTAACATGACACGCTGCATTTTTTTGTCTTATTAATTACAAAATGGAAAAAAAAGAAGCTGGTAAAAGGAAGGATGGTTTATAGCTGCTGTAATATAAGTGATAACAGGAACTTTCAGCCATTTCACAATATTACATGTAACTATAAATGGATAAAAATGACACTTTTATCAAATAACATTGCTGTTAGTGACAAAAAAAAAAATCAACTTCGGGTAGTAACAATAACTGCATTTTGTCAGGGTGCATCGAGCTACCCTGTTATTATTTTCCATTTAACATGTCCCGTTGTGTTTTATTCGTTACATATTGTAGCGCCCTCTAGTGGCAAGGAGTAACACAGACACACGGACCACAGGTGTGAAGTGCAAAACTGGTGGGTTTTGTCTTCTTTCGTGAGGTGAGCCTGTGGCAAGGAGCGCCTGCGGATAGGGAGAACCCGACCGCCAGCCCGCCGTCTTTACAATATTTATATAGCGGCAAGCCAGAAATAACACTAAACCTTCCTGTGTCTGCTTCCTGCTCCCTGTATGTACAGAGCACTTGAGATGTTAGATTACTCCTCCTTTGCAGGACGCTCAGGGTTCCTCAGTGGACTCAACAGCTTCTCCAACTTTGCTATCTCCACTTCTGGCCCTTTTGACAATTCCTGACCCTTCTTCTCCTAGAAAGAGAGAGAAACCAGTCAAATCAACTTGTGTATTATTGTACCAAATGCTAACACTGACTGTTAAAATGTTTGCTCTCATCTAAAGCTAGGGAGCTCAAAAAAGAAAGCATTTGTCCTTGTTACATGCTACAGCGCACACAACACTGAGACAGACAGACAGACAGACAGATAAGCTCCTCTCCTCAGCTTTGGGTTGACAATTATTTAGATGCATCGTTTCCCCGGGAGAGGAAAGGGCGCTGAACGGGCTGCGCTCCTTATCAAAGATCATCGCTATGGTTACTGACCTCGCAGATGCTCTAATGAACCTAACAAGACACCCTGAAGAGCATTTCAGTTGAAAACGGCAAATAAATCCCTGTTTTCTTCTCGGAATCATTAAATCCAGCGCTAAATCCCGGTGACTGCTGGGGGAAACGAGGTCTGCGTAAAATAAGCTGTGACATTATCTTCCTCGAGATCATTCACTCTCATGTATTATACAGAAGATTATTTTTCACGAAGTAGCAGTTCCTCGCTCGGTCAATAGCTACAAGAAAGAGGCAGTGTATTAGGATGATATAAATAACTCTAGAAATAAGCCAGAGGAACTAATGCACCTAAATCCACTGAAGCTTCAGCAGTGATGCAGAAATTCAAAGGCTTTTTTTAAAAAAAAAGCCGCTCAAGGTGAGGAGTATTCATCGAAACTGTTAACTTCTAACTGGATGGAAAACAACGGTAAAGAGAACTCTTATTTTTTTCCATGGAAAGGGACGATTAACATGAGACCTGTCGTGACTCTTCAGGTTCTATCTGGCTGAAGAGCCATTTTGAGATATGAGACAACAAAGCTTTGACATTCCAGCGAGCAAAACTCAAAAGTAATGAAACGTCCATTTGAGACTCGACAAGGCCTTAAACTTTAAGCTTCCTTCAAATTCACCATATTAAAATTCTACGATAAGTCGAAAGTCCATTGTTTGTTTTGGGTTTTTTTTGGGCAAAACCAATAGAACATTATCACTCTGTAAACTCCTACAGTGTGGTTTTATAATTTTGATTTGATTTGATTTATTAGCTTTTCCATAGGGCGGCACGGTGGTGTAGTGGTTAACGCTGTCGCCTCACAGCAAGAAGGTCCTGGGTTCGAGCCCCGGGGCCGGCGAGGGCCTTTCTGTGTGGAGTTTGCATGTTCTCCCCGTGTCCGCGTGGGTTTCCTCCGGGTGCTCCGGTTTCCCCCACAGTCCAAAGACATGCAGGTTAGGTTAACTGGTGACTCTAAATTGACCGTAGGTGTGAATGGTTGTCTGTGTCTATGTGTCAGCCCTGTGATGACCTGGCGACTTGTCCAGGGTGTACCCCGCCTTTCGCCCGTAGTCAGCTGGGATAGGATCCAGCTTGCCTGCGACCCTGTAGAAGGATAAAGCGGCTAGAGATAATGAGAATGAGCTTTGCCATAGCAAGATCTATATATGGACATACATTATGGCTGGGAAACCACTACAGCTTGCGCCAATTACAGTTCGATCTGATCCACAGATTTTCATGTGGTAGGAAAATGCAAATAATGATTTCGTCTCAAACAAAATGAAGTTTTAGAGGCTATCGTTTTCGACTTCGACAAGCTATAGGCTATGATCCGGTGAATTATTATATTAGAGTAACACCATATAAAGTCATCCAGCTTGGTTTGAACAGTTTTAGTCAGAGGTGGACAAAGTACCCAAGTTTATTACTTAATTCAAAGTACAGATCCCGCTGGTTAAATGCTACTCCGATACAAGTGAAAGTTCATCTCATCTCATCTCATTATCTCTAGCCGCTTTATCCTGTTCTACAGGGTCGCAGGCGAGCTGGAGCCTATCCCAGCTGACTACGGGCGAAAGGCGGGGTACACCCTGGACAAGTCGCCAGGTCATCACAGGGCTGACACATAGACACAGACAACCATTCACACTCACATTCACACCTACGGTCAATTTAGAGTCACCAGTTAACCTAACCTGCATGTCTTTGGACTGTGGGGGAAACCGGAGCACCCGGAGGAAACCCACGCGGACACGGGGAGATCATGCAAACTCCACACAGAAAGGCCCTCGCCGGCCCCGGGGCTCGAACCCAGGACCTTCTTGCTGTGAGGCGACAGCGCTAACCACTACACCACCGTGCCGCCACAAGTGAAAGTTGTCCAGTCAAATTTTTACTTAAGTTAAAGTACTGAAGTACTTGCTTTTAAAAATACTTACACTACCGTTCAAAAATTTGGGGTCACCCAGACAATTTTGTGTTTTCCATGAAAAGTCACACTTTTATTTACCACCACAGTCTCCAAGTCACACTTTTATTTACCACCATGGTCTAATGATTAGAGAAGCAGTGTTAGGACCAAAAGGTTGCTAGTTCAAGTCCCTGGACCAGCAGGAATGGCTGAAGTGCCCTCGAGTAAAGCACCTAACCCCCCCAACTGCTCCCTGGGCTACTCTGGATATGTTGTACATTGCTCTGGATAAGAGCATCTGCTAAATGCCTGTAATGTAATGGAAAGGATAGGCGACTGGAATGCAGCCCAGATGTGTTAGCTTATTAAAGTGTGAAGAAGAACAACTTTTTTCATCATACGTACACTACCGTTCAAAAGTTTGGGGTCAACCAGACAATTTTGTGTTTTCCATGAAAAGTCACACTTTTATTTACCACCATAAGTTGTAAAACGAATAGAAAATATAGTCGAGACATTTTTCTGGCCATTTTGAGCATTTAATCGACCCCACAAATGTGATGCTCCAGAAACTCAATCTGCTCAAAGGAAGGTCAGTTTTATAGCTTCTCTAAAGAGCTCAACTGTTTTCAGCTGTGCTAACATGATTGTACAAGGGTTTTCTAATCATCCATTAGCCTTCTGAGGCAATGAGCAAACACATTGTACCATTAGAACACTGGAGTGAGAGTTGCTGGAAATGGGCCTCTATACACCTATGGAGATATTGCACCAAAAACCACACATTTGCAGCTAGAATAGTCATTTACCACATTAGCAATGTATAGAGTGGATTTCTGATTAGTTTAAAGTGATCTTCATTGAAAAGAACAGTGCTTTTCTTTCAAAAATAAGGACATTTCAAAGTGACCCCAAACTTTTGAACGGTAGTGTAAGTACTGAAAGTACATTTTCTCTCAATGTATTGTTGTATTATTGCCACAACGCTTACAAAACCTAATGCCTCTGAAGCAACCGACTGGATTTACTGATGAGCTTGTAGAACCTGTCGAGCTGAAACTCCACCTGACATGCTAGCAAACTCTTTTCAAACACGAAATCATATTGGGTAGCTAACGTTACTAGAAAAGAAAGATTTCTACATTGTTTATTTGGCAAGAATATGCTAAAACATACAATTCTGAAAGGACTTCAGATAAATTAACGTTATTCATCTTAGCGCAAGTCCGTTTTTACATGCTAACTAACCGTGTCCAAGTTAACTAGCTATGTGTAAATGTTAGCCGTGGACAAGGCTGTCGCTACTTGGCAGGAAAAGCCATAGAAAGTCATTTGACTAACCCGACTGCTAGAACGTTACAACTTCGTTGCAGGCTTTCTCTTGGAATAAAACATTTATATACCTCAATATGCTTCTGTAGGTCGGATGGCGAGTTTTTGTAGTCCGTGATGTGGTTCGTTTTAGGCGAACAAAGTAAACATTTAAAACAAAACAAATCTTTAATCCTTTCAGAAAACTGAAACATGGGTTCATGGGCCATGAGTGCGTGCATTCCCCAGAAGAACCGCCTCCTTCCATTCTGCCATCAACTGATCGTGTTCAAATGACGCTGATGAGAAATCACTGCACTTGGTTTTATACAGTCTACGGACGTGACGTAACTCTAGTGATTACTGATCGGCCGTGTCAGTGTCACCTCTGAAAAAAACAATCACATTTTAGAAAAGAAAAGAAAAAACATCCACTTTCAAAGCTGCTTCATAGTCACGAGTAACGAGGACCTTGACAGAAATGTAGTGAAGTTAGTGTCATAAGTTTCAAAAAAAAAAAACCCTCAAGTAAAGTACAGATACTCAAAAAGCGTACTTAAAGGAACAGTCCACCGTACTTCCATAATGAAATATGCTCTTATCTGAATTGAGACGAGCTGCTCCGTACCTCTCCGAGCTTTGCGCGACCTCCCAGTCAGTCAGACGCAGTCAGACGCGCTGTCACTCCTGTTAGCAATGTAGCTAGGCTCAGTATGGCCAATGGTATTTTTTGGGGCTGTAGTTAGATGCGACCAAACTCTTCCGCGTTTTTCCTGTTTACATAGGTTTATATGACCAGTGATATGAAACAAGTTCAGTTACACAAATTGAAACGTAGCGATTTTCTATGCTATGGAAAGTGCGCACTATAATGACAGGCGTACTAACACCTTCTGCGCGCTTTGATAGCGCATTGATACGGAGCTCAGATAT